>NC_134752.1:6974696-7277727 GCF_050436995.1 Anticarsia gemmatalis
ATATTTAATTGGAAGTTGATAGCAGTTGAGTGTATTAGCGTCATAAGAAAGTATATTGTTAGAAAATATTTTGAAGTATGCTATGACAGTCTTCTGGTAATTTCTTTTGAAAAGATGATAAGTAGGAATCACAACAATTTATTACCAGAACTAATATTTTTTATCTAAAGAATGTTGTGAATAAAACATTCTTCTTGGACTGCCCCATTCAGGCTACACCTGCAAGAGCTACCTACCTCTTCAACTTAACATATAATTGATTAATTTACATCAGTTCAGGAAACTACTAGTACAGTTTTGATGTAACCACCAAACATAAAGATACAAATGTGGCATAACTCAAATGGTTCATATAAAAAAGGTAACTACATTGCTACTAATCTCTTATTATGCATAAGTCACACCTCGGACAATTCTGGTTAGGATCTCATTCATGTTTCAATGATCTGGTTTATAACCAAGTTGATCTAGTTATAACAAAACATTCTATTAGGTGACCGTTGCCAAATAGGTACATAGCTTCAAATCAATTGTCAATTAAAATGATTGAATGTTTGGAATGATGAAAATGTATTGATAGTAAATTGTCAGATGATAGTCTAACAATTATTTTTATTTACTGTTGCTGATTTAGATTTTGATAAGTAACTTACTTTCTGTCTAATAAATGTAATTTTTTGTAAATAGATAGACAGCATATTTTATGCATCTAATCCAAGAGGAGATTTTTTGTTTATGTTTTTGTCCGAATAATATAAAACAATAACATTTAAAATTAGTACAAGTGTATGCGCCGTGTCACGATTTCCGCTTGTATTACATATCAATAACGATAAGTAGGTGACTAACTGTACTCACCATTTGGCTGAATAATCCTGGTTTGTTTTCCAATATTTCAGCGGGTTCAGAGCTCAGTGTGTATATAAATACATCTGAAATCGGAACATTATTACCATAACTGATAAGCGGTCAATACTTCGAACAAAGAATGTTTGATCAGCTGTAAGTCAACAAATCACTTGTTATGAAATTTCTATTTGGGCTCAGATTGTAACTCGCACGGTTCACACTAAAATTAAGTTTTTAAAGGTCACCTTAAAACTTTGTATGAATATAATAATTAAATTGTAGAATTCAAGGTATTTTTAGAGGATTACCGTTATGTACAGTTTTGCGTTACATTTTCGTAATAAATTCACCAAAGAAATCGTAAAACACCGAATTTAACACGGATATTATTTCTGAAATTCACAACGATATATAATCACCGAGTTTATGTGAATATTATCACAAATTATTTAATTTATTAAACGATTTACGAAACTGCACAGAACAACAATACGTCCTTCTTTCCGATTTTGACAGTTTTCTGAGCTGGTGCTGCCAACACTCCGATCACAGCTGTCATGTTGAAATTTTGACAGTTCGTTATGTTGGTCAGTAGTATTGGCTTAGGGCTTGTACACACTTATAAATAATATAAAAACAGCATTATGACCCAACTTATAGACTTTCTGAATATGTGGTTCTAATACTTAATTTGATTCTGTTTTAATCTATTTTTTGTACCTACAAACAGTGGATATCCCGTTAATTGTTGCTTGTTACATGATGACGTTCCTTTGATGGCTATCCACATTCCATTAATCCACAAGTACATAGGTGATTGTGGAATAGAAATATGTATTCAATTAAAGTAATTAAAAGCAGCGGATCCACTAAATATTTCAATCTCAATATTTCCATTGATTGCTTTATCCAGCAATCAATTCAATGCTGAAACGGACCTCTTATTATACTTGGGTAAAATGTAAATGGAGGACCACATTAAGTTTACGACGCCTACTAATTTTGAAATCTGAAATGCCTGCAAGTTGACTGTGGATCTCTAGTATCTAGGTGCAAATCAGTTCAAGTGCGCCATTGGGCGCTTTACAAACTTACAGGAAAAGGGTTGATTGAGTTGCAATAATATGGGGTATATCAATTTCATGAGGTCACTTTTTAGTTTGCTTTGGACTAGGTATATGGTATTTATTATTGTAGATGTATTTGGGCATTATTATATAAACAAATGAATCATAAACAAGAATATAGCCATCTTTATTATTTTAACAATCGTATTTTATCCTATGTATTTTCGTTGTCAGTTTTACATTAGGCACTTAGTCTTAAGTAGTTGCTTATTTTCTAATGTTATGATATCTACTTATTATATACACGTATGCTATATAGATTTATTTATATAAACATAACAACCTATATTTTACTGATATTTTTGTAAACAGTAAATTTTATTACAGACGTTTTTATTTACTCTTCTTCTAGGACTCTCGGTGAGGTCTTCTTTACATTGGTTACAAAAGGTGGTACGAAATAAATAACTTCTATACATAATTTCAGTAAATAAACACGAATATACTGTTTTTACAGTGTAATGTAAAACTTCAGAATTGCAAAACATTTTGAAATCTTTTTTTTTCTATGAGACTAGAGACCTATCATAATATTCTACTTTGGTTTTAAAACATTTCTAAAATTAAAGTTATTTATGTATAATCTACTTTATTAAAGCATAGAATAAATTGCTCAGCTCCTTTAGATTCTTTTGACCACAAAGAACGTTGTTCTCAAAAGAAACCTAATTAGTGAATACAAAAGCCAATAGGTTCAATTTTATTTCCTACAATAGCGCGCGTAACAATTTATAATTTACTTATTGCTAAACTAGCTGTCCAAGAGACAAGGAGTGAATATTTAAGAATATATTATAAATGTATTTTATACAAAGATAAAAAATAACTATACAATGGAGACAAGTTTGAAAGCACCACTACAAACTTACAAAATATTAACGTCTAGATTAGTAATCTTGTATTTTGTACTTATCAGACTTGGAATGGTGAACCAAATGCTTATAAAAATAATATTACACGTTTTTACTATGCTTAAAGTTCAGTGGTTAGTTCGTCTTGCGGCCGCCTTGTCATTTCGAAGAATTCGTCTTCTAACCAGACGCTTTCTCTTCGCACAATCGGTCTCCTCTCCCACGGGTCGGAGAGGACGATGGTCTCCCTTTCTCTCTCCACCTGTGAGTAGCTGGGTGGTCTACCGGCGTCACTCCACTCGCATTCCATCTCCTTATCTATGATATTACTGTCATAAGACGTGGGGGAGTAGGATGGAGGTTTGAACGTTGAGAATGACTGCTGGGTAGTCTCCGAGTCGGAGCCCTGGCTTGGTGGGGCGGGGAGGAAATTAACTAGCTGGCCTTCTTGTTGTGGATTGACACCTGTACGACTGTATCGCTTCAGAATTCTGCAACAGAAATGTCTTAAAGTTACAATAAGATTTAATGCATAGTATTTTGATATATTCTTCAATTAATGACTAAAATATGTAGAAAAATATATTATATGATCTTTATTATACCTCTCCGCCCAACTGGCTAACCGTGGCCACTCTTCTGGCACGACGGGCACCTGCTGCTTGTTCAACAATATGAGCAACTTGGCCAAATCACTTAGGATGCAACTGAAACAAAATACACAAAATCACAATGATATAAACCAATATTCCTCGTTCGTTAGTCGTTGGAAGGTGCTTTTCAAGGCACTGTAGAGCACCACAATAAATAAACGTTAGGTATATTATAACAAAAGTAGCTGCGTTGAGTATAAACCACGTTAAAATCAGTCGAGGTACTAATTCAAACGCCGACGATTAGTTTAAATTGCTACAATACAATGTGGTAAATCGTTTTGTGTAAACAAGGACAGGCCGACGCATTTTGTAAAGCATAAAGCGATCTCAATATGTTAGTAGGTCTATGCATCTACCCGATATTGCCCAAGCGCAGTACAGTAACTACTTAGCTACGAGCCCACACTATCTTAACTAGTTAACGTAAACAAACATCACTGCAATGTCTCAACAGTGTTTGAAGTGTGTTTTTTGTGGGCTTCTGTCAACACGACACGTTTACTGTGTTATTAGAGCACGCCTGCAATCTGCTTATTTCGGATCATTGGTTCTTGCGTGCCTTTGCAGGGGCAAAAAGATTGTGAGAATTAATACCTGGCATATAATTATCCTTGGCTTAGAAAATGCCAGTTGCGAGTCCAATATATCAATCTTTAGCAAGAGCTTTGTGTTACTTCAACTACTTAGGAGAGAGGTACGAAAAGCGAGTTGTGTTCGATTTAGAAGATAGGAAAATGAAAAAGATTCCTTTACCTGTAAGCCATAGCAGCGTCGTTGTTCCCAAGTTGGTAAAGTTCTCGCACCTGATGTCTCGTATGATTTAATATAGCCAGCAATGTGTATGCGTGTGGCTGAAATGTTTACAACAGTGTTATCAATACCTGCTTAAGTAATCAAAAACTGGAGCGTATCGTGAAATCATAATAAGAAAGCAAGTAGAAGTTATGACACAGCGTGAGATAAAGTGTGGGCGTTGAAAACTCTCATGATGTATTGGATTTCTTAACAGTCAGCTAAGTGGGTCTATTTGTCGATAACTTTATGAGGAGTGGTCCTATTATAAGCTTATGCAATTTTAATCGGAAGCTTGAATTCGTATAAGGAGAGTTGATTAATCAAATTAATTTCGTAAGGTTTTATATCTACGTAGGTGGTAGGCGCCATGGCAAATATTTCAGAACGATATGACTGTCTGATTTAAATGGTATGTAACCGAATTCCTTCAAATGGATCTTAGGAATGTAAATGTGGTATTTACTTACTCGTAAGCAGTCTAACTGTTTATGGAACTCTCTGAGTCGTGTGTCGTCATCCTGGTTGGGCTGCGGCAGTGGTTGCGGTTGAGCTCGCTTGCTCCTACACCGTGCATACGCCGCGCCCGCCGCTACTAGTGCAATACATGCTGCCACGCCGCATGCAGCACCGACTATCACCTGACAACAAACCATTTCTGTTTTGTAGATAGATATTTAGCAAAGAACGGATCTTCTCTCATCTTGGAAGAGAGAGAGATCCACTCTCAATTCATCGGTGCAATGACCATCCATTGGACCTGGAATTGATTACTCGGACAAAACTAGTAAGTCTACGAGATAATCTGATGCAGGAAAGGGAAGGTCTATACCTAACAATGGTAGGAAGCAAGCCGCTTAAAATTATTATAACGAAGTCAATGATTTCACTACCTTAAAGAGGTGTGTTATGTAGGTATGGTGTTTCATATACAACTTCAATTACACTTCCGGATGTAAGTTTCTAACCATCACCGTTCACTGTCCGTAAGTGCAACGGTGCGCGAGCAATACTTGGCAATGTGCCATCAATAGAACAATAAAACGACTAATTTAGTTGAAAATATGACATTACGTCTATAGAAATTTTACGCACCGTGACAAAGCAACTCACTTGGAAACATAGTTGTTATGAGTTGCTTCGTTCAAGTACCGTCTCAAGCTACTAAAGCTAGTTTCACATCGCAGTCGTTTGTTCAAAATTCGTCACAATAAAGCGATGAAGACAAGATGAAAATAAAATAAGACCACTGAAACGAGGCATTTGATCAGCAGAATTTGTCGATTGTATTTAAGTCCGTTCATAATAAGAACTTTGTTAATTAAGTTTGAACCAAGCTTAAGTTATTATTTAAATGTTGCAACAATGTTATATTATGTACTTGCATAGATACAATATAATAAGAGCGGGCGTCACAAGACGGCAGCATGTTTTCTTTAATAACGTCACTGTGCCGTTTCAATAAAAGACTTTCTCGCACCTGGTGAAATAGTTTATTAAATTAATATTAAACGGTGTATTTTCATTATCATTTAATTGTGTTGGTAACAGTATCTGGGCGTACGACAATAGCAAGTAATTAAATTGTCCTTCAGTTATATTTTTAACCAGTCCATGTCGCCTAAGTTATTCGTCCAATAAAGTTCTATGATGATGGAAAAATCAGCTTCCAGTGTGATATGGAACGTACAGATCATGTACCTATATGATTAATTTAACCTGAAGCCTTTAACCTTTTAGAATATAAAGCAAGACTTAAGTTAAATTTAAGTTCCAATTTTACATACAGATTCCGTTATAAATTGCAACATGTTTGGGGTGAATACTCGTATAAATTTCGTGACCAAGATCACATCTACCCTCAATTAGAATTACGGAGAAAGCAAAACTTTCTCTGTAATACTATAAAGTTAAATGCACGATATCTATTAAATAAATAGCATTTCGATTTCCATCTGTTTTACGTCTGTCATAAAGCTATGTCGGTAGCCATGATTTAGATTTACGACTGTAAGCCGCGATCCGTATATGCTGCTCACTTTACTAACGGTATGATATTCATTTAAAACCGTGAAATTTACACGTAAAACTACATAAAATCATTAGTCACTGTCTGATCGAAGAATTGGCTTCAGTTAGTTAATATTGAACAAGTCATCTTCATTGATTTCTGGGACGTGAAAGTGTATGGGTCTCTGGGTAAATGGTTGCTGTTCTTAATTCCGTCAGGTCGAAGTCTTCGACTAAAACCATCAGTAGTTTGTTAATTTTCTATTTATAAAGTAACGTAGAGAAATAGAACGTTGGTTACTTTGGATCAGATTTTACCGCGTCGGATTCGGAACAGTGAACATTCGTTTTGCCAGCGCGCAGTAGTTCGGTGTGTATCTGACCTTAATGGTTAAGATATTACTCGGTGTATCCGCGGCGCATCAAAGTTGTTGCATCACAGTTCTAATCTATAAGATGTTCTTTTGATGTTCTGGCATTTGTGAAATTGGGCTAATACATTACGTGGATGTATTTATGCTGAATGCGTAACGTTGCATTCCTATCGCGTAACACTAATTATGATTTGGTAGTTTAGATACGTGTTTCGTATTTGTGTTTGGACCAAGTGGATTAAACAGATTTTTCACTTAGTTTTTCGGTTTAACGGCCTTAAATTGTTGGATTTATATTTAACTAATTTTTTCTTACTTATTTATTCATGGATTTAAAATAATATCTTTACTACTGTCAACCGAATATAAAATAACATTGAACACACCATAAACTCCACGAACTCGATAAAGAAACAAATAAAAGCCATTTACCTCGTTATAAGACTGAGCTGGGTAGCACACTCGTCCCATGAGGTGGTCATCGTGCGCCCACGCCTCCTTGCTGCCGGCTGGACAGTCGTGCACACAAGTGCCTGCAGGCCAGACCAGTAGCCTCGCGCACTTGACGCACCCGTCCGCCGCGCACCGCACGCATTCTGCTCCACAGCCTGTAAATAACACATAAGGGTATTACCTCTTTGGGTATCGTCATGCTACATTATGTTCGAAATAAAACGCTAGAGCAACACTCCATTTTTTTTTCTGGTAGTTCATTCATCTAGGCTATAAGAGGATGGGTTAGTTGTATTTTGATTTTAAAGTTATCGAATCAACTATCTACCGACACCGATCTCAGTCTCCAATATGAGAGAATGTTGTGGACGATCTCTAGTATTATATTTGATGTTATCGTGCAATTATTGCTCTAGAATATGGGAATTAAATGTACCTATTGTATAACATAAAATCTAAATAGTTTTCTTTTGAAATAGTTATTTGTGAGTATTTAATAACAGTAACTGAATCCAGGATTCTACGAAGAATTTCTATGACATCTGTAAGACGGAATATTTTAGTTTTAACAGAAATTTCTTGGACGTCTTGAAACAAGATGAGAAAGCTTTTACGCTGGCTTTTTAGGACGCGTTGAAATCGTAATAGCGGTATTCAATTGTACTTTAGATTGCTTGATTTTATTTACGAGCAAGTTTTACTCTTTCCAAGTGCGTAATAAGATAAAACGAGTAGAGAAATATTATTGAATCATGATCGTGCTGCAATCACTTGTGAATGAGAGGTTTTGTGGATACAGATTCACAGATTGATGGCGGAATTTTTAAGGGTAGGTAGGTACGTAATATTCTATTTTCGTACTTAGTTCCCCTTACAATTTTATGATAAGTAATTACTTACTTAGAGCAGTGATAGCCGAGTGGTATAAATTGACACCTCCCACGAAAACATCGTGAGGAAACCTTGCATGCCTAAAATTTGTTTAATACATTTATTGAGGGCATGCAAAGTCCCCAACCCGCACTTGACCAGCGTGGTGGACTCAAGGCCTAACCCCTCCCTCATTACGGGAGGAGACCCTTGCCCAGCAGTGGGACAGTAATGGGTTAAATTTATTTTATTTATTAATTACTTACTTAGTGATAATTCGGAATATCACTAATTAATATAAGGCATTACTATATCGGTAACGCTGAAAATTATATCAGGGTACTACCAAATATTTCAAGAGGTATGTTAGGTATTTGTATTCACACCTCAATGCCTAATATACATACCACATATCTAAGGTATACGAAACCTTCGTACGTGTACACATTGGAATATTTCGAATTTCTATGCTAATAAATGGTACCACATTTGGGCGTAATGTATGCATGGCCGATGCACGAAGCTCATTCGATTACTCCCCGCAAACGCAGACACTGGTGAATGTAAAATTTCACCTCATCCACTCGGCAACGACGAACAGAGTCATTAATGTCCACTATTTATACCAATAGGTGACCCCAACGTTATTGTGTGCCGAAAAATAGCCACACAAACCAACCTCTTTCTATGCGGAACTTACGTAATGTTCATTATTTTGGTTACGTTGGAAAACATTCGTAAACACATTAATTTGCATATTTAGACGTCTTAACGAGCAGCTTGCTTAAATACTGCGTAACATAGAGTTTACTGCTTACTTCGAAACATATGTATGAAATAAAGGTCGCGAGCGAGCGGCAAGCTGATTCGATTTTGGCATTAAGTTTATAGCTACGCGTTTGTGTTATATAAAAGTAAGTTCCTCTGAAGCAGTGACTTTGAAAATCAATTAATATTCAACTTCAGTGATTTTGATCGTATTTCGATACTTTCCAAAGGGAAAGCGCGAGCAATATGCGATTAGTGAGCCGTTGTTCAATTAACGGGACCGACCGCATGGGTAGACTGTTTTGTTTACTTTACGATCTACTCTGTGTCAATGTTTCTAGTTAGTATTAAAAGCTGCTTCATCGTGTGCATATATTTACATACATGAGCCGTGTGATTCGTGTGGTTTCGTTACATCTGACACATAATGAACACATATTTTTGTCACTGTTGGGTGCAATGTACTCGCGTAATCTAGTGACCAGTATAAAGCATAATAGACTAATTTAAAAGATGTTTGGAGGCTGAAAGTTATGACGCGAAGCGAATTTAACGAGTCATTGAACGTTTGTATAGTATCTTTGAGATAACATGTACATTAAATTAATTTATGAAAATGTTAATAACTCAATTTAGTGCTTATTTTTAGCAGTAACCTATCTAGACTGTGTGTTAGTCAATTCTTGCAACATAAAACGTGAGTGCAGTAAATAAGTGTTGAATCAAAAGCTAATAACCTAACAAGACACAAAAAGTAAACATTTGCTTGTTGTAAAGAAAATAGAAATCTCGTTTATTTCTTACAACGCTGTTCACATCGACTGTTTGCATCACAATGTTTAGAAAGTTGTAAGTGTCATACAGTTCTCCCATCAATCTATAAATTGATCTGTATCTCATTAATGAAATGACATGACAAAAACAAACAAATATGGCCAGCTACTAGATTGAGAAATAATTGATTGTATAAATAACTATATCGGTAATGTACGCAGTCCGTTAGATTTTATTTTCTGAAGCACTATTTTTAATTTCTGACCCAGTTTTTAGGTCAGTAGTCTTTAAGAAAAGTAATAGATTTTCGGATTCGTTTTTTTTTATTTTAGTAACTAAAAGTTTTACTGCGGGTTCCGACAACGTGATTATTTTAAATAATTAGACAATAGCGAATAAATACACAATATAAAAAATAATAAATGTGTAACAATAGTCATATAATATTGCGTGTCATACAGGGTTGGTTCGCAAAATATTTTTTTTTCAATTTTTATTAATGTCTACTTATAATACCGTAAATATCGATGGCGAATGAATAATTATATTTATTTGCGTGTTGTGTCGCCACGCCAATTTTCTGTATAAGTAATTAATACGCTAGTTAATTTCCTAACTTTTTACTATAATTAAATTCTAAGTAGGTTTAAGTGAAAGCAAAGCGCTCGATGATTAATTAATAGTTTCCCGGTGAAATCAGATACCGGTGCCTTGCAGCAAAACGCTATTTCTTCTTAACTGTTTGAATTCTTAAGTTGAAGTAATTTATATGTTGGTTCTGGATTAGATTACTGAAAAGTTTGCATCAATTTACATACAATTGAAGTTATAAAGAGAAACTGACTGATTGACATATCAACGTTAAGTCCATCAAAGGTTTCAAAATTGAATACTGAAGCGCCGTTTTGTAACCACTAAGTTAGATTTTCAAGCAATGAAATGCCCTAAGGGATGCAACTAATGTTTAACTCACAAACATGGGTTAAAAAATTTAAGTATTATAATAGCATAGCGGCTGCGAAATCTTGTATTTATGACCGTAACGCTTTGTCCAAAAACGATTAACCATAGACATAGGATTGCTTAGTTTTAAAATCAACTATCTATGCTTTCAAATACCAATCAACCCATTTCTAGTTTTGAACTAGTCAGATAGGTACTTTCTATGTGTTGTTTTGAATTGTATTCAGTGCATAGAGCGATAATAGGTATAATTTATGAACACGAATTGTTATTGTTATAACAGTGCATTTGGTAGTAAAATACCACGAGCAACGATTATGGCCCATAAATACCTAGATTGTAAATCCGTGACTGCTATTAATACGTTTATTTTAATCACTTCTCGCGACAAACACAAAGTGAAAAATGAAAATAATTACTACGTGTTACCTAAAAATAAATAATTCGTAGATTGGGAACAACTAGTAAATTCTATATCCTAATCGGGACTAGGTCGGCAAAAAAGTTTTTTCTTACTTTCTTTCTTTTTTTTCTTATCTTCCATATTCTATTCTATCTCTTATTTATATGTAGTGTGTTTTGTATCCTTATGCCGTTCACCTTTCAAGTTCTGTTATTTGATCGGAGCTTTTAGTATGACGTGTCAATCTATAAAGCTATAAACCTACAATGCACCCCTCGTAGACCAGCTATTTACCTATATATGTGAGCCCGGAAAAGATTTCACGCATCGAGACTGTCTCTTGATCCCAAAAGATTCATATTAAAGTTCACCTATCAATCAAAGATTAAATAAATAAATATAAATATTATTGGACTACTCACACACGGTCATTTGATTCCAAACTAAGCAGAGCTTGTACTATGGTATGATATGATGAACTGATAAACATACTTATATACTTCTAAATACATACTCATATAGATACATTAACATCCAGGCTCAGAACAAATACTCGTGCTCATCATACAAAGATTTGTCCCGGGTGGGATTCGAACCCACCACACAAATATTGTTCTTTGTTGTTTTTAATAAGCCTTTATTTGCATGTTATAGTACGAAGTCCAGGACTCACTCACGTGTGTCGTTGATGGCGGGCGGCGCGTCGGCGGGCCGCAGCTGCGCAGACGCAGCGCTCGCCGCCGTCAGCACCGCGAGCGCCACCAGCGCCGCGCTCGTCATCGCACACCGCTCATCTTGATATCACTGTAAATAAACAAACATTTTAGCTAAACATAACCACTTATCTATATAAACAATGAATAGTCATCACTCATCAGATAGATTTTCGAAGCTGTTGTTTCGATCAAAAGAAAGTTGCAAAACATCTGAAAGTCAAGGATTCTGGCTCAAAACGGAGGAGTGGTACACATTTATGACAAAGACTAAAATTCGCTTGGGGTTGCTAAGCTTGTAAAGTAAGTATCGTTTTTGTATTTATGCATTAGTACCTAACACATGGAATAGGTTACATTAATATTTTTATGCAGTCCATGATTCTTAAAATATAATTAGTTATAACCAGTTATTTATAAATCTTTTGAGTTATCACCTGTCGGCTTAACTCTGCAATAAAGTTGAATTCCAGTAAGGTACACTCACATTATGTTACTTGAATTTTAATTCCGTGACTGCACATGTAACACAAAACGGCAGATTTAGTTTCTTTGTTGTGACATCGCTCCACCATACATAAAATTATGCCATAACCATAACTTTAAACTTGAATGCCAATAAAAGAAACGAATTTAATGCGTGCTTTATGTTTTAATTCATGTTATGTAGCACGGAATAGATGCCGCGCACGCAGAACCGCATATTAACTTTCACTATGATGTATTAAATATGTAACATCTAACGTCCGCAATGACTGTATAAATATCTATGGTGATTTGTCTGATATTTTGACGGCCCGACCGGTTTTCATAACTCTCATTCGTGGGCCTTGACGCCGAAGGATTAGTTTAAGTGATAGATAGTTAGATACTTATGTTCATAGATTGAAATTAGCATTCGACATGTTATCTGACTTTCATATTTTTGTTTGTCTTTTTAACCTTTAAATATCAAATTATATTACTAATCCTCTTATTCCGTTCTGCTCCTGACATTTATTCAAACTTTTTGCTCACCGATATTTTTTTTATTTCATATCTGGATCGGACCGTCTGGTTTCGGCTTGTAAGATCTTTAGGCTGTTATTATTTGGCATTAGTTCTGAGTATCCCTGGCCGTTAACGATATTGCTATGGGGGAATTCCAGAACATATTTTCGTAACGCCATGGTATTTTTTTCACGACGATCCTTAAGGTTAAAAGGCGTAACGCTATTTCTTGTTGCCTCCTTTTTTGTATACTTCATTGAATTTGATTGTCTACAGTGAACTGCTTAGTGTAAATTGCGAAAATCTTTCTTTAGTATTTGTTAAAATGTATTACAAAAGAATATCATTTAAATAATGTGCAGAAATATACACAGACGGTATGAAATTTATATTTATATATGACGTCGCCACTCCGTCATGTGAGTCACCGTACTTTTTACCTTATTTATAGTTTCGATGACCCATCGTCCGCCGTCCTGTTTAACAAAAAATCCTTAATTTGGTCTTGATGTGGGTCACACGGTCTCGTCGTCCAGTCTCGGTATAACAGTACTGACGGGTTTGCAAATTAGTTGGCATTGGCATTCGATAACCGCCACTGAATGCTTCTCACACCCACGCACCACGTGTTCAATATTTATGTACGTGATAAATGCTTGTCTTAATAAAACGCCTACCTCACATATATTTAATTAGTGTAGGTTTGTTTGTGCAGGGCTAAGCAAGGTTAGTTTGTAATGTTGTCATTGTGGTTCAGCAGTTACTTGTAGGTAGAGTTTGCGTTCACGGAATAGGATTGCAATTGTTCGGAGTAAATGCCAATAAGTTTGTCCTCTAAGTTGTAGACTGTGTGCGTGTCCAATGTTTACGTTCGTTCTACTGTCTGAATAATTCTGCTATTAACTGAGTAGGTACATCACTAATAGCTGTTACTTGCGACAAGTATTGGCATGACAGAGTTTTATTTGTTGATATCCGGGTAGAAAACATGGTCTTTATATTTCGCAAAAATACCCCTTCTCGAGCTTTCAAAAGCATTCTCGAAAGCCTGGATACGATCAAACAACGTACCGCGGATAAATAATAAAACCATTCCGTATTATTGTCTTGTAATAAAGATTACAGTACGGGACCAGATGGCAACGTTGATGTAATGTAATGTGTTTAGTAAGTCACGAACGTGTGAGCCATTCTTGTAGTTTTTGTTCAGTACTGTTGCGTGTGGCTCTTTACTTGGAGACGGAACTTGTTTAAAATGACCAGAGGCTATTGTTCTTTGCTTGTTTCTAATTTATACATGTAAGAGGTTACATTTTGTTTGTTTAAACGACTCTACTTTGAAATCTGCGTTTTACTTTTTTTAACCCATTACTGTCCCACTGTTGGGCAAGGGTTTCCTCCCAAACGACGAAGGGGTCAGGCCTTAATTCCAGAGTTTTACTTATACTTTGAATAGTATATATTGCGGGATATCTTTCTATAAGGACAGCAGAACGTAGTGTTCATCGAAAAAAACGCGTAAGATAACAAATATTGTAATAGTGTAAAAACTACAGAATTTATCTACTTAAAGTAGACTCAAGCCTTCGTAAACAAACCTAGAATAACGGCTAAAGCTCGACGGCAACTAAATCATGTTTAGTTCAAATATGTCGGGTTTAACGCTAACAAAGTTGCTTTACTTGGTTAAAGGTTGACAACCTATTACCTATTTACTGTTACAACCTTTCCGTTAGTCGACTTTTACCAATTGCGTACAACAAGGGATAAATGTATTTATGTCTACCATTTTGTTTGCCTTGTTCTATTGTTAACGATTATAACTATTGTTAATTCGAAACTAAACAATATTTATGATATGTATTTAATTAATCTCTATTATTATTTACTTTATTTATATTTCAAGATGACTTTATTTAAACTGAATAATGTGGTTTACTGCAAATTAGTATTCGTGGTAATAAAAAGAAGAGATTTACATATAATTAAAAGATATTTTTTAAAGTTCTGTTACACATTTTTACAAGTGAATCTAAGATGAAAACTACGTTAATAGAAAATAAATTATCCTTATTGTGAAAAGGTATTACCTTAATCCTTCTAAAAGGTATCCTTGATATAAATCTAGTTAGACTACACATCGTTCTTAACTTACTTTAGTTTCGTAAAACTGATAGAGCGATTATTTTTGCATCAAGTTATACGAAGTACTTATTCGGTATTTCCATTTGAAATCAATACACGGGAAGGAAATCGCACAAATACGGGTTTGTTAGCTATAATAGATGTAATACGAGTGTCTATAATATTAATATTGAAATACATAAATGTAATTATCTCCACTAAACTTCCCGATGGAAAACAAGAATAGTTCGTGTCAGTATTCAACCAAAATTACTGTTAATATGCAAATTATTGCTACGATTTCCTTCCCGTGGAAGCGTTTGTGTTCCTACACTTTGTTGTAGGTAATAATCACGGCAAGTAATCTGTGGTTATGAAATGTTCCTGGCTCCTACTAATGGCCATAAACACGATTCGAACGGAACTGGTTGTCTCGCGTGATTTCGCTTATAATGTTTATTACGAGAAAATAATAATATGTAATAGAGAATTCTGATAAATATAAGTAGTTATGTGTAAGTATATGAGTGTGCATGGACAACTTTCGCTTTCGAATAGTTAAATACCAAAGAGCTCTATGTACTGGTACGCGTCTAGTACATACACAGCTGTGTAATCAATTACATAGGTCCGATAAAAATACATGTGAAGTGAAGATATTAGAAATTATGACGTCAATATATCCATAAATGTAATACATTGTATCACTAATACTTTGAATTGAAATATATTATTATGCGACGATTAAATGTTAAGTAAATCTGACGACGCGAGATCGAGAAATTACATTAGCAGGGGCCACATAGTAATTATTATTTAGATGTGTAGTTTACTCTTAGTACTCCATGTGGAGTAGTAGACATTAACCTACATCGGGCTGAAGTACTCGCTTAGCTTATGAACTCAACATTCCTTGTAAATCCGGTTGGTCGATTTATTTACTCGAATTAGTTCGCGCATTCTTTTATAATGACAAATTAACTAATTAGCAACCAACGTAAAAAATGCGGTTTTGAAACCAGTGCACTAATAACTAAGAATGTAATTTTTTCACGCTACACGGACTAAAAATGCTTAACAATTGTAATCTTAATAGGGTTGTAAATAGTTAGTATTTTATGTTCTTACGGCACGCATAAAGATAATTCAGATTATAATATATGGGCACCGTTTGAAAGTAAATAACATATGTAAGAATGTGTACTGTGTTTAGCATGGTCGTGTTGATAATCAAAGTAAATAGGAAGGTTAGAGCAAACGGGGCTACCGCATACAGTGCATGCGCGTGCGACTGTGGCCGGAGCCGTACCTAGTCGCGGTGAAAGTTGCCGGTGACGCACTTTTGTATTCACGCAACTCACGAGGCACCAGTAATTTACGCCACCACTCAAATAAGGCCTCCCACGCTTCTCTCATTAATTCATCAGATGCAAGCGGTGAAGGGATCTCTATTCAAATCTGGCAGCTCATGTTAGATTAGTCGTTTTGTATAAATCGGCGGTCATGGCCCTTGGAGCCGACTCGCCGGATCTGCCCGGGGAGACATGCGGGCTTCTCGACCGCATGAAACATCCGGGACCGTCGCTCTTGTTGCTTACGTACTATTTATAACGTTAACTAGTTTTTGTTTAACATCTAAACAGATTGACTTGCGTTGTGTAACTATGATTTATGTACTACACCTTACCAGGACATGATAGATTTGCAATTTGTACGCATGTTACAATCAATCAGAAATGTTTCTCTTATGTTGTATGAACATTGATCTTATTAATTTTGCGTTCGTACTAATAATGTCAACACAGTTATACTCTATCGATGTATAGAAAAAAGAGTCTCTATTCGAAAACTTCTTTAATAATAGCGTTTTAATAAAATAATGTTATGAAAAGCAACTACACGAAATAAAAATTAACCATTAGACTGTTGATCGGGGAACATGTCCATATTTTTGAATTCCTCTTGCACAATTCTGAAATATTCTTCTTCAGTAGCGCGGTCTTCTTCCTCATCGTCGACAGTAGAATCAGTTTCTATTTGAATGAGGGCCTGCTCTTCTTCATATCGCGCTTTCAAACGTATTTCTTTTAAGCGATTGTCTAAGATATGCTCTCGTTTTGTTTCTCTTTCGTAAGTTTGCTGCATTAGTATTTTGTCGCGACTACCCGGGATTGCCATATTCTCCGATAATTGTAACAGGTACACATCCCCATGGCTATCTCCAACCGCTACAGTCTTACCATCTTTATCGGGACTCATTTTTGTGAGTTCATATTTAGACAAACTGAGAGATCTGACAGGTTCTTTATATTTACGAAGTAAATCCCAGTAGTAAAAGAAGCCACCGGCGCATATCGACATAAAACTTGAGTATCGTAACGGTGCCCAGCAAGCATCAGTTAATAGATTTTTATATGGATTAAATACTATGATTGGTTCAGTGCGGACCTCTTCGCTCCATATTCGTACCGTGTAATCACCACACGTGAGAAACATCCTCAAGGTAACCGTACTTCGTTGAATTGATTGTACCGGACCATTATGTGCTTTCCAGTACGAAACTAAAGTCTCCGAATGAGTTTTGCCCATGCGGTTAGTGTTAATAACTAAACCAGACTCTGTTCCACAAAGGAACTTCGTAGGCAGGCCAGGGTCGTAGTCTAGGAAACTTACACCCTCCGCGTTGCTTGGGGTCGGCTTTTCAGATGATGGAATCCTTACTGACATAGTTAGTTGATCTTGAGGTTTTGACAGATCTCTTATGTCCCACCATAGGCATTGGCCGTCGGTCGATCCAGTAAAGAACTCACTATGCGTGCGTGAGTATTGGTAACGTAATGAGGTAACAGATTCACGGTGAGAGTTATAAACAGAACTACTCGATACAGCTTTCTTACCGTGCCGAACATCAAACACACAAACAGTGCCATTTTCGAGGCCGCATATGAACAATTCAGGCGATACCGGGGAACATACTAGTTGCCAGCATGGATATTCGGGACTTATTGAGAGTATTGGCTCCGTTTGTTTATGAAGATCCCATAAGTGACAGTCATTATGTACGTTTACAGAATCAGGCATGCAAGTTTTATAGCAGTAAGCCACAGCCAGTTTAGGATTGCTTTCTTCTGTAAACTTTACACATGAAATTGGTCTGTGATCCTCATCACGAAATACATTAGCTACGCGAATGCTGTATTCCTCTTTAGGTTCCTGGGGTTTAATATCAGAAAAGTATGTTTGATACATTTCAATGGCATTGTTTTGGTTTATATAGTGTTGCATCGGTGGCGCTAACTTTTTAACAGTTTCATAGTAGCTCTCTTCGTGCATCACACGTCGGCGATGTCGCTGTGTGTGCTCTTCGTTACAAATGTGAACATCTCGCGGCCACCCACCTTCTAGATGGTTTATACCCTGTTCTTGAATCTCAATAGCAGGCGTGTTTATTTCATTTTCTGATACTGGGTTCACTGCTTGCACAAAACGATTTACAGGGTTTCGAAGTATGTATTGTTTTTGGTCTTCTTTCGTCGGATAGATAGAGTCCAGTAATTGCGCTGGGGGCGCTTGGAACAGAGGTTGCCTACCGAAGGTTTTTCGCAATTTTGTATACTCATAAGTGGATTTAACGTACGAAGACATTTTTGTAATTAAACACGCAACTGTGCACGTCTTTTCAGTTTTGTTTGTGACCGTCAGATGGGTAAACATTAAATCAACAAGGCCATGGCGCAAAATGAATATTGATGACGGAATTAAACAATATCAAGTATGACTAGAGCGTCACGATCGTCTGGAAACATATGTGTCCTTGTTTGGCCGAGTCGTTTTCTGCGGCATTACTTAATAACTGTATCTATGTGGCTAAGCAGCTTTGAATGTGACTTATGCTTTAAAACTGTAGTAAACAAGACAATGTAAGCTATAATTCGTCACGCTTCAGTTTTGAGAACTTTTGTGTTTGAATGAAATCAGTTTTGTTCCTTTATTGTGTTGTTTCCTGTAGTCGGAGTATGTCTTGTACCAGGAAGTGTCGTAACCACATTGTTGGAGGCAAGGAGTTGTTATGCGGTGCGCATTAATATGCATCGAGTCCATATGGCAATATAGTTATGTGCGAGAGGTGAGACGACTCTCGATATTGCGACTTTGCGCTGATTCACTCTACTTATTCCAGTTTCATTAACGTTAGTTTAATAAAACAATTATGAAATTAGATACGAGCTTGTGGCGCGGCTGTGCAGTTTCTAATTACTGCGAAATATAAAAGACTTATTCATTCACTACATTCTAAATTGAAGTAAACTTCTTTGAACTTAGTACATACGCATTTAATTTATTTGTGTTAAGATCAACAAAATAATTCAGCATTTATTATAAAACGTTCTGCTCTTAACATACATACTTCTTATGTTTGATAAGCTTTATAACTAAAACACAATGTTTATTTTATCTCAGTTAATCTCACACAATGCGTGCTTTATTACGACGAGATGTGCAATGCAAATATAATATTCCCGCTAACAATGTCAACGAACCCATAAAAAATATAAAAACATACTTCCTTACCATAAAAATGTAAACGTCTTCCATAGCAGTATCATGAACAATCACATATCCGTCACTTCACGTCATTGTATAATTACTGATTCTGTATTGGTAACATAGATGGTATCGATACACTGTCACGAATTGGCACAAGTCACAACACTGTCTTTTGCGTCACGATTAGAAATTCGAATTCGGTGGTAACGGCATGCGCGCGCGCCGTGCGCTCGTACACACGGACGACTCAACGGTGACTGGCGCGTGACGCCAGCACCGAAGGTACCGAGGCCCCGAAGTACGCAGAAACAACACAGGCCTAGGTTGCCGAGTACTACGACTGGTTTGCTACAACCACGTCCCGCCAATTGATGTGTTGACTGATCCATAGAACGACTAGTTCGCCTAGTGTTGACAGTACCTTCGACAGGTCGAACGACGTCGATACGACCTCGCCCTTTTTCAACTTTTACTAGTAACTTAGCTTGACTCAGAGTAGGATTTAAATGTCAAGGATATTGCTTCATTATGGTATTTGAGGGAACAAAAGATAGAGCTTTAATCCGTAGAGCTCGATTATAATTCCATTTCGTTAGGTTCTTGTTGGAATACTTCAGGAGGAATACAAGAAAACTATTATGTGGGTTGGCGTTAATGTAGGATACGAAGGTAAAGCTAAAACGCTACTTAAATGGTGTAGGGAAAAGTGTGTGGTGCTGTGATGTAGCATAATGACTGAGTCACGACACAAGGCACTTGACGAAAGCGTGAAGCTCAACGAGCACGTCCGCGGCAGCCCAAATACTAGACCATTTAATAAAAAATCCCATTGTCACACAGCCATGGTAATTTTATTGCCTTATTACCTGCTTAGTAACTAGTTTGCCCCGGTTTATTTTCGATCTGTGTTCTTTACACCTTATTGGTACAAGAAGTAGTATTTCTGCTTTGTTAATATTTAGCGACGCACATCTTCCCTATAATTTTATTTAAGCCTCGTATCCACTAGGCAACATTTGGCGCGCGACACGTGAATCTCAACATGTACGGCAACGCTGCACAACAGCGCGCGACGTTGCCAGCTACCGCGCAACGTGACGCGCGGCTTGTTGTTTGTTTAAAGTGCATCGTTAGTTGAGCATCAATTGTTGTCGAGTGGAGACGTGACGCACAACAATCTTCTTTTTGATTTCGATAAAATTATAACCACTGCCGCTGAAATCAACACAAGTTCCTCTGGCGACATGTTGTCGACGACTGAAGAATGTGTGGACAGACAACGTTGTTAAACAAATGTTCCGCGTCAACATTCAACAAGTTGCGAAACATGTTGAGCAACATGTCGCGCGTCAAATGTTGCCTAGTGGATACGAGGCTTAAAGGACTTTTTGTGAGCTTTCCTGCTCTACGATTTTTTATATCATTATATTCCCACTTTTAATATAAGCATTACAAAAAAATAATTACCTTTATCTTAAATGCCAGATTCTAGGGTTATTCTTACGTAATCTAAGTACGGTAGTTGTTATTCCAACCCGGTAGTGCAAATCTTATAACATATTTAATTAGTTATGCAGTCAGCAGGTGTACGAGTATGTCCAATACTGGCTTATCAGAAAAGGAAAATATTATAAGGAAACTAGCTGCTGTATTGAGCAATAGAAAAATATAGTCTTAGCAATAGTTACTTAACGCACTGATTGTTTATGCTATGGATTATGATACGTAATTACTGCTGGAACTAGCTCTACATGTCACTTAGATTGAAATAAGTAGTAGTTTGTAGTGTGAAATAAAATTACTATCCATGGGAATGCTTTTTTCTAAATTTTGAAGAGAACAAGCTATATTTGGACTGTTGAAAATAATGTCTTTAGTACTTTTATCAAAATGTATTGTGACTTATAACCAAACGATTTGCATCGAAGACAATATTACAAAAATATTCTACGAGTATTTACAGCTGAAGATGAATATGTTTTCGGAATCTTTCATGAATGTTAATAGTTTATTATTGAGTACAGAAAGTTCCTATTTATCTTTGCAGTTCGTAGCAATCAAAAGACGCCGCGATTATCTTTATCATCTTCTTGATTGCCAATATAATTCGGTGGTAATTACCGTAAATGGACTTTTTCGACGAACTAGTCATGTCCCCCGCCCTTATTTCCCCATCTGTCCTATCAATTCAATAATACAACGTTATTCATTTAACAAGAAGATCATTCGTAGAAAACCACGTTCAAGGAACAATGATTAGTGAGGATTGATGACGGTAACTAACTTAGAATAATATTTTTTTTCTTCTTAAGGAGAATAGTAACAATATACACTTTAATAAAGAACGACAATTTTGCAAAAGAAATTAAACAAAAACATGTATGCTATTTTTTTGTAACAACACGC
Source organism: Anticarsia gemmatalis (assembly GCF_050436995.1). Classification (NCBI taxonomy): domain Eukaryota; kingdom Metazoa; phylum Arthropoda; class Insecta; order Lepidoptera; family Erebidae; genus Anticarsia; species Anticarsia gemmatalis. The sequence continues at coordinate 6,996,368 of NC_134752.1, forward strand.
ACTCTTTATTGCGAATAATTTTAAAGAACATACACACAAGGAATCGTTTCATCACCGTTTTTTCCATCCAAACAAAAGATCTTATAGTTTCGAATGATCCAACAAAAGGTTGAATAAAAGTGTTTTGGTCAAGAGTTAATTGGCATAATTGGTCATTAGTGGTTGCACAGCCGTTCAGCCGTTCTTGAGTTGATTAGCAATTGACCCTATGTCAACCTTGTGACTGTACAGTCACTGAGTTACTGTTATGAATATTAGGTTATCTTTTAACCTTAGTAGTGTCAATACTACAGGTCTGAATGACGCGATGTTTGTTGTAAACAATGTAAATACTGTAAATATTATTATATTATAGAAAATGTTTGATTAGATTGGAGTTTTCTGGAAATTCTGACTGTCTACTGACGACATAAGTTGCTTTGTAATTTAAGATTGACGTAGTAAACTTTCTATTCAAATCTGATCAATGGTTTTATAGAAGGTAAACAGGTAAAATGTTTATTTCTTTGTTATATTTGTATACATGATGTGTATTTATAGAGACCGGCATTTATTTACGCTCAAACATTTTCATGTTTATTTATTTTCATAAATATACGGAGCCGAATGTATTTTTTACTCTTTTGTGGCTTTCGTTAATAAATCACGTTATTGTATTGGGTTCCCATAATGAATTACATGAAGGTCCACACATAACAAATGGCTACCTACAGAAATGTGAGTTTTGTTTACTTCATTTGTATCAATATTTCATTGAAATATATTTCAGTAGTTTGTCATTACCGACCCACTGCCAACACTTGGGACCTTACCCTTCTCACAGTGTTCCATGTACCTATCCATATTTGGTCCAAGGATATTGCCAATTGTGACATTATCAAATTATAATGAAACCTTACACCGTTTGATCCGTAATGATTGCGCATTCAATTAAACTCGTAGGTATAATCACGTCGTCCCGTGCATAATTAAAAGAGGCCGTGGCGACGATTGGTCACGTACAATGCTTGAAATATTACCTTTAGTTGCACAATACGTTGAACATCTATTACTGTCATTTTATATTTCAGAGGAATTTTCTAACGTAATGACGAATGGAAGATAAACGGAGTTCGTTTGTGGTTAAATAACGAGCACTTGCCCAGAAATAGACAATAGACGTATGATATATCGACACATTGCAACGGTCTTCATTTCGCACAAATGAATGAATTCTTTGTAGACACAATGGACAATGGAGCGTGCCAGTGGAGATGCTCGTAAGATAGACAGCAGACTTTACGTTATGATCCGGCCCGGGCTTGTTCAACTATGAGTTAACATAAAACATCCTTAGGATTTTAAATCATTACACAATAATGAAATAACAATCCTGTAGTAATATTGTTGCGTTTTATTTGTAATATAGTTCGTGTTTTATAGTTAAAAGTATTGTCTACGTGCCTGCTTTTACGTGCTTTGTTTACACTTGCAAGTAGAAACTATGTAAATTACGTTATAGTATGCTAGGTATTTATAAGTATCATTTTATTGTAAGGTTTTAATTTATATAAAAGTAAGTTAAGGTATGAAATCCCTATCGGTACCACTAAAAATATCTTCAAAATATCTTCCACCTATATGGGAATAACCGGACCGGATTTCATATATAGTGTATGCGGTCAAGATAAATCTTTTCTGTTGTAGCAATGTTCGCGGTGACTTCGAACAAACATCTTGTCAATGTGTTGGTGGGCACTTAATCTGTTTATCAAACATTGAGAGCGATGAAAGCGTGCCTTAAAGTACACAAAAGGAACATTTCTTTCGTCTGAACAAGATAATTGAATTCAATTATCGAGCATTTGTTTTCTTTTATAATGCTGTTTATATTGTCTCTGCCTATTCTCTTGAGCAATTGTAAAGAGTTTGTACGAAATCAATTCCGATACATATTACAATACAATTTGAAACTTAGATATTAAAAATAAAGCCAAGACAACAGTAATGCTACAAAGAGATTACTTATTAGTTTGGCGACGATTTGGCAGGCTGCTTTACTAGAATATTCAGAATTGCATTTGCCTGACATTAATACGCAAAACTTATGGAGGATTGCCAATTGATTTTTAGCCTCGCTTAAAAATATTATAGCGTGCTTATGCTAAACTGCTTTGATCCAAAAGTTGGCTGATCTGAAGCAAATAAGATTTACAAGACTAGTGTTTCAGACTCTATCTTGGCAATCTTTTCTCCCATTAATCTTTGAGAAATTTACATTTTCCGGATATCTTAGTTGTCTTGTAAACTTTACAAACTGTTTACCATAATTTTGTCTTTGTTAAGGATAAGTCTGCAAATATGTATTTGTTAGGGATTATCCTTTATACATGTCAAGAATATAGTCCTTGATTTTACAGTATAAGGACGCTAAATCCGGGTAGAGTCATTACAGAGCGGACGGCCAGTGAGCCGGCGGAATGACCTTGTAGTCCGTGCCATCCCCTCGTAATTGGGCCTTTGTAGCTCGGATCAATCCAATAACATGACCGACAGAGGTGCTCATTTTACGACTATGTTCCTGTATACTGTATTGCTTTTGTGATGCTCCTGTTACGTTTAGCGTTGATAGACTGTCAGTGTAAATAAAAGCGTGCCGGCTCCAAGTATTGATTTGATGCTTATGAGAAACATGATCATGTACCGATAAAGATAGGTTATTTCTTTAGAACTTTTTATTTTACTCGGTAATTGTAGCAGCAAAGTATCAAAGAAGTAAGGATCTAGCACATTAGTATCTAATCTCATCAATTACATAAAAGCACAATTACTTAGTATAATGTATCTATTTGTTGAGCGTTTTCCATTTACGAAACGACGAAAATGTCGGTAATATCTTCAGGTTTGATACCGCAACATCCGCGTGATTTATGCGAACTTGGGAAGCCATTAATCATGCGTTGTCAATTGGAAAGCGACCCATTTTCACACCAAGAATATTTGTTTGGTTTTCTTCCCACAATTTACTGAGAGCGATGATGGAACACTTTTTATCTATATTTTTATTATGATCAGAGTGCCGCGGGCGAAACTCTCGATTTTATTTATGAAGTATGTTTTGGTTACCTATTCAATATACGGTTGCATGTGAATATTTTGTTTTGTTCTTTTTCAGTGCATCAAGCAAATGGAAGTGAGATTCGTTAGTAGTTATTAAAATGGGAAGGTATTGAAATATTATCGTAATACTGAAAACATTCAGTTCAAGTATAACACGGGTAATATCCCGATGCTAATGGCCACGTATATTCGGTTTAATCGCGGCTATTATGTCAGAAATAGTTGAAACAAACGTAGTATGAAAATTATGATTAAGACCGAAACCGACTCTACGACTTAATAATTGATTAATTGAATTTGTGAGAGCCCTATAGAGCCCTTAATTTCTATGAATATTTTATTGTTAGTCTAGATTCTAGTCGTATGCAAACACCGTTATAACCAAATCTCTTTTCCTAACAATTTGCAAGCTTCTTGAAAACTTTTAGAATATTCTTTATTGATGGTATCAAACTAGGTATCAATCAGTAGAAAAGAGAATATACATATATAACATATGTCACATCTTTTTGTCAAAGGGGTCGGTGGAGGACCAAAGACCGCTACTTAGTACGATCCTTACAAACTTGAGTAAATAAAAACTTTATGTTCTTCTGTATAGGTTCTGTAAGGTACGATATCTCCACAGAATTTCAAAACTTAGCAAACTCCATTCCTATTAAGAACAAAAAATACGGGCACTAAGAGCATACGAAAATAGTACAACAGCACTACCATTACATGTAAAAGTTATCTTAACATGTACCATTAATAATAATAGTGTTGCGGGTAAAAGCGGGAGCATGTGTGGTTACTTGCACTATCTCACATGTGTCGTTTCATTACGGAACACATTTACTTCATCATAAGCATAACACGGGGCACGCTGTACGAGGAATTCAACAAAAATAGGGCAAATAGTAGACCTCCGAGGTCAAAGCTATAAATTAACAAGATTTTAGAGCCAGTTTCACAGGTTGTGGATAAATGACAGATAACCTATCCAATAGATAAGGTGACGGCAGATGTATAAAAAAACTACAACATCGTACTTAAATTGTGTAGGTATGTTAGCGCAAGTTCCTGTAATTCTACATTCAATTATAGTATATAAAAATTACATAAACTCTACCATGTGTTTAGAAAATGTGGTTTAAATAAGGTAGTTAAAATATAGTTTTGAATCAATAAAGGAATATACACTTACATATTCACTCCATCAACGAAATAATGCCGTAAAAAAAAACTTACTTCGTAGCTTCGGTTTGCTTTTGCACTGCCCTAAAGCAATCGGAATAATGACTTCCAAAACTTCCATAAACAAAGACTGCAGCGATGCCCCAAAAAAATGCTGGCCTGTAACATTATTACCGGAATTTTACTGGCTTATTTTGGATGCCTTAATTATCCTTGATATTTCTAACTTTAAATTACACGAACTCGTATAAATATTGTAAGAAGAGTGTTTTTGCCAGAAAAGAAAATATGTTCTCAAATAGCTTCAATATGCAAAACCATGTTTCCGTCTCATTTTCTCGACATTGTTCTTTGTTACATAGAAACGTTAAGTAAGCATTTCTACATGTTTACAAATAACGGAACGCGGAAGTTAAACATACAAGGGTCATTGTCAAGCATTGCTTTAGTTCAAGATCAAAACTGCACTATCGGAAGTGTCGGAGATCGGTTGGCTTAGTATCAGATTTATCGCTGCGATCGAGGACCGAACGTTTCCCCGCTACAAGAGTGCCAGCGATCCGTGAATTTTATTGTTTCCCCTCGTACGATCCTGTACAAAGTTTTGTGTTCACACGTACCGAACGTACGACAATTCGGTAAACCGATATTAATTTCGTGATCTCGATTCTAGAATACAAACGCTGGGGATTCAATATTCTTTGGTTTGAATTCATATGATCTTGTTTTACTGCTGTGGTTTTTGTTAAACAATAATAAATAGCATGAAATGTTATGACATCAGCGCGACGGGGGCATAACCCTCGTCGAATCTATTTATTTACCAGATATAATGGCATCAGATTTATCAACCATAACAGTAAAGTAATGTTGATCTTGTTAAGCAGTTAAAATCATGTAACCAGTCAAATCAAAGTCTATTGTCTACATATAGTTCTCTATATTGTAAACAAACGATATCGCAAGAGTTCGTCAACTATTTCGCAATTCTACATCATGAATGCGCGATTATCTTAGTAGTACGTAATACAACGGGGGATTATTAGGTACCTATACGAATAACAAAGAGTCGTTGATAGAAGTTCATTGCGCGATTCAGACTGCGCCCCGAGGTAAATGGCAGTAATAACAATGGAGAAAGCACCATTTATTTTGCATCGCTAGGAACTTAGTGTTGCAATAGAGGATAATATTCGAATATTAGATTTGGTTTGGGGCATTTTTCTAGAATATTCCATTAGAATTTTGATATTTGATACTGTTTTCTTTTGAATTTGTTTATCATTGTGCTCATTGTGTTTATTACGACAATCGTTATTTCTTCATTTTAATACAAAATGTTCGGGGATCCGGAGGCACTAATATAATGGAAAACCATGGATGGCTAAGGGGCTTATCTCGGCGAGCCAGTAAAACTGCCCGTATTCTCAAGATAGTTTACGTCAAAGATGTATGGGCTGATTACCGATACCACCAAAGAAAAGCGACAGTCGTCACATGGTTATCAAAGTAAAGGCGTTTTCACTATCTTGTCTGAGTTAACAGTGAAATGATTTGATTATTTTCTTTGATGCATTTTAAAATGTTTTACTTATGGTGGATTTGTTTTTAAGTGCGAATAAATAAGACGCTTGCAATAAAATGGGATAAATTTCCTAAAATGCATTCAGTACTTATATAATACTAGCTGACTCGCGCAACTTCGCTTGCGTCACATAAGAGAATCACAATTTTCCCCATTTTTGTAAAATTTTTCACTGGTACTGGTACTGCTCCTATTGGTCATAGCGTGATGATATATAGCCTATAGCCTTCCTCGATGAATGGGCTATCTAACACTGAAAGAATTTTTCAAATCGGACCAGTAGCTCCCGAGATTAGCGCGTTCAAACAAACAAACAAACTCCTCAGCTTTATAATATTATACATATAGTACTAGCTGACCCGCGCAACTTCGCTTGCGTCACATAAGAGAATCATAACTTTCCCCGTTTTTGTAACATTTTTCACTGGTACTCTGCTCCTTTTGGTCGTAGCGTGATGATATATAGCCTATAGCCTTCCTCGATAAATGGGCTATCTAACACTGAAAGAATTTTTCAAATCGGACCAGTAGTTCCCGAGATTAGCGCGTTCAAACAAACAAACAAACAAACAAACTCTTCAGCTTTATAATATTAGTATAGATAGATTATAATATTAGTATAGATTGGGACTTTGTATGACATTAGTCGCATTCAATCGTCGAAATGGCGCGTCGTTATGCAAAATTATCGCATATGCTTACCACACCTTCGTGGTAAACCGTGAACCCCTCTTTCTCATAATGGATTTCGGATTTAGAAAGAGGGAATAATCTCAACTCCCGCGATGTACAAAGTTGATTTATTACGTTCATATGAATAATACATCGCGTATGAGAGATGCATGCATCCATCATGCCGGTGATGTTGTTTGTATGAGCTATTCACGATTGCTTCTCGTTAATACAAATTAGTCTCGATGATTTGATTGTGGAAATAGATGTACTGTGGCCACCCACGATTGTTCCGGCTGTATAATCTATACAAGTTTAGATATAGGTGTGTACGATATAGCTAATCATGGTAATTATATCATGATATATGATGATGATCATTTGCGATTCTACGTATCGATATCTATTTGTCCAAAGTGATGTCTATGTATTAATTAGTAACGTAATTAGTTGCAGTTATTATGTGTTTGTGAGTGTATGAATGTATCTACTGACTGCGAATGTTTTACTAGTAGAATAAATAACCTTCTACGATCACATTAGAAGAATATTTATTGTATCGTCGTGTTATATTCCTAAAAACGGTAAAAGTAGCAACATAAAAGTAAATAATTCAATACTGACAGATCTTAATTAAGACGAGTGTAATTTAAAAATATTAAAACGAAGCGACATACCCATCAAATAAACGTTAAAGAAAGGTAGTAAAATAAAAGTAATTAAGAATAAAAAGTCACACTGTAAGCACGTTGTAAACGAAAATGTTTGCTGTTTAATTCGCGAGAATTCGTTTAATACTGCATACACCTGAGAGAGGAAATGGATAATGATTAAAAAACTGACTGCTGGCTTCATCTGCGTAAATATTAACTTTGGACAATCCACATTTGTATTTACATCTGAAAATTCAGCTGCCTCACTGTTTGAAGCTTCTTTATGTACTGAACCAACAATTTTTTTTAGATATTGTTTAAAACTTATAGTTTTAAGTATGGCAACAATTTCTTAAACGTAATGTAATGTAATTTGTTATTTCTACTAATTTAACTTTGTGGGGCTTAGATTTATCTGTGACGTTTGTAAATAGTAAAATAAAAGAAAAGTTGTATTAGTAAAAAATTGCAATTTCATTCCTACTGAAGCTAGAATTAAAACAAAACGATCGTAATATATGACTGGCGCGAGTTTGAGTACTCGCTCGTTGACATTAGCTAACATTAGTGTTTCAATTATCATGCAGTGCGAGTATGTACTTATGTGCTTTGAGTATTTTACATTTATGCAGAATGTATCGTTATCGGACTAATCGGCGAAATACCTTTTCCATATAAGCGTTTCGTAGAAAATTAATATTGCTAATTATGTAATTGTATCGGGAGTACAAAATCATACATTGGTATTCTTTTGATCTAACAGCTCGAAATCGTGATTTACCAATAAGTATTTTTTTGTGACGGCACTGCTTGAAATTCCAAGCACAACCTTTCTGTGATAATTTTACGATGATACCTACATAACAAGTTCTTCGAAAAGTAAACGAGAATATTTCTGTACCGATTTATAGAAGTAAAATAATTTCACAATATTATGGTTTTGAAACGTGGAGCTGCTACATCTGAGCCGATATTAGAAACCCTTCCATTAGCCTTGACATTGATATTACCGAGCGAAACCACAAAGTATCTAACATCTAGCGGTTATATACAAATCTGCGTGATAATCACTTATCCTACACTTATAGAAGAAACATAGAAATTAATCAACGTTCACAAAGCTTTCAGAAAACAAACTGGTCATCTATCTTTCCCGAACCGTTACTTCAACATTGTTCTTTTTTCTTTTGTGTTCAAGTGTCTTTGTTTAAAAATAGTGTTGGAGAAACACAAACAGGTAACGCACGTGTGCTGGTCGCGGCCATTAGTCCCCGGGTATCGTAGCGCGAATGTGTAGCATTGAGAACAGTGGGAACTGTGCCCTAAATCTACCCGTAAACGATGTAATTGCTCTTTGTGCGGCGTGCAAGAGTGTGCCTTATGAAATGCGTCGCTTATGCCGCACTTACAAACATGTGTTTTCGTGTATTTAGTGCTTGGAAAATTAGAGTTTAGTTGCCAGGATTTAATTAGGATTCTAATTAGTTTAGATGAAGAAAAACAGACCTGGTTTTGTAACCTCTGTTATTGTAGTCTATTTTCAGAGCCTTGGTAGCAGCTGTCTGACATGACTCGTATGTATTTAGGTTTTCTAAACTGTGAGTGATATTATAGTTTACTCAGACCTACAACTATGTACGCCTAAGTAATGGTGGTTACGAATACATAAGTTATTTGTTTGTGATATTTTAGTTCGGTTGTGACAAGAACTTTATCAAAAAGTGATGAATTTTCGAGCAGCTCTTTCTAAAACAGAGTTTAAAACACGTAATATTGTGGGCTGGGAAGTTTCTGGTGTCCAGGCAGCTATATTTGGGAATTGGACCGAACCACTAAGTTTATCAATGTGTATTGGAGCGTGGGATTGTTTTCGAACGTTGCCTCTGCCGTGGAATGCAAACTTGTGCCTTGTGGCCTACTTGATGGCCAATTACCTGCCGGTTACCACTGAGGGACATGACCGCTTTGAGGAACTTCGTAGTTTTTCATCGGCTCGATGAAAAAGGTTTGCACGTGGTGAACTAGATTCCTATCAAAACTATTGACCCTAATTGGAAGGGAGGAGGGTAGGTCTTTGCCCTATAATAGATTTCAATCGCTCTGTGAGCTGTATAATATTTTATAAAGGTGGTATAAGAGGATAGAGTTAGTAGTTGTAGCAAAATCAGTTCGGTCTTTGAGATGAATGTCAGCAAGGTGTATACTTAGAAAAATTCTAAGACTAAATTAAATAAGATATATTTTGTTTGTAATTTAATATATTAGATCGAGGAAGAAGTCTTTTCGCATTATAGTATGTATGAACTTGTAATAAAATCTTTTCTCTACACAAAAAAGCTCGATATACGGGTACGTCACGGGCTCACTGAAAGAAACTTAATGCACTCATTTGTGATTCTTGAAGCCATAGAGATTTTATTACAAGTTCATATGATACATGCGAAAAGACTTTTTCCCCAACCTAATATGATAGATTTAATTTTACAGGTTTAAATAAATACAGGGACCGTAGAATAAGACTGCGTTTTTAAGTTAGAAACAGAAATATAAATAAAAAAATTCTCAGTACCGCCTAGAGTGAGACTTTGAAAATGTAGTTTGCAGTAGCGTGTCAAAACACACTAATGACCTGAAACAGGCAGCTTCCGTAAACAGTTACCTGCAGTTACTGTCAGAACACTAGCGAGTTTTCACATTTGGCTTAAATATGTTGGGTTAAAAGTTGATAAAGTTTCACTTTGTAGTGACAGGCGAGAGCTCGTACAATGAAGTTTTATTATGTAGTGAGGCAGCCGGCAGCCACATGCAGGTTACTAGGTAAAAGGTATTTTAACATAAGTAATAGTCCGTAAGAGCTGTAAAAATATTGCTAGGTATTATGCGTAGGAATATATATATAGTAAGCTGCTTCTAGTTTTCGACAGCAATTTAAAGTATTTAAATATTGATGAGAATTAACTTTTGTTCATTAGCCGATTAAGAATTTATTCAATCACTTGAGGCTTTATCATCGAGCAGGAATCCTACATTTATCTACAGAACATCAAACAATGCCTTAGGAATTGAAGCAACGTATAAGTAAATTAAACTAATTAAGCAACTTTGTTTCAGATTTGGACGAGACAAGCTAATTAACGTATGAAAAGTTCGTGATCTCAACATTGCTACGGAATTTAGCTCTAACAATACAGTTTCTAAAAAAGTTATCCATACATAACACGAATCAGCACTCAGTACTAAAACCTTATAGGGCACAATACCTACAGAATTAGAAACACAATTGTGTAGTAAAAGGTACCGAATAGTATGAGTCAGGAATTATGTTTAGCTATTTGTTGGTTAATGGAGCGCTCCGAGTCCGCCACTCCTATAGAGGTTACTACACCTAACACAGAGTCGAATTCGAACGCAGAATACTAATGTACTAAGATCGAATACATTCGGTTTTTACGCACTCTATTAGAATTGCAATAGACCAAATAGGACTGAGATGTTGCGCATAGTAATTAAGGTCAACTTTAGAGCACTTGAGAGTAATTGTCTTTGCTTGGCAAAAGTCTAACTGGGGAAATCCGCGTTGTACTTAGTAATTAGATAACTGTATGGCCAACTCCCTCGAATGCTAAAACATAATGTTTACAATGATGTATATCAACATTTAGCATAGTCAGAAATAATACATAGATTTTAAAAGACATAACTACGCACAGCAACTAGTATAACAAGCATTCATACCATTCTGTTTCAATTCAATATTATACCTAATTAATACCACTATCTATTGCCCCATTGTAAAATAAACACATTCAAAATTATCCTCGATAGATAATGATTAATGTCAGTTTAATGAACAATTTCATTTTGCCAATCCATTATCCGACACGGGGCGTACGTCCGTGCCGTGAGCACGTGTGTTTATTTATTCGTTTTATTTACCTTCACGTTCAGTTAGTCCGGTACTGAAAATAAAAGGATGCAAAATTTGTCGAGTCGCGGTCATAAATATTCGAAAGCGACGTTCGGGTCCGCCATTTTCCTGTTGACAAAATCACACCCACAATACATTCAAACTTGTCTAAAGTTTCCATTGTTTATAGCTCTCCCGTTGATTCTAAGTGGATCTACACCCTTTTAATTCAATTAGATACGTTTTCTATTAGTGCTAATGGACGTGACTGTGCAGTTGAGGCAGGTGATCAGAAGCGAGATGAAAAATTACGCCAATCGTAGTTCCATCATATCCGTCACGGTAGGTATAGGTTGAACGATTCCGTCCACGACGTCGTGGTTTCTCGTCTCGAGAATTGATAGCGTCCATTGAAGTGGCGGGACATCGAGAGCGTCTTGAAAAGAAAATAATCTTGATGAAACGTCTCGCTATAAAAAGAGAACGTCTCCGTTGTCGACGCCTCACGCTTTCGCTGAAATAAACCGGGACACCGCGACGACAAAGCTGAAAACTTTATTTTCATACTAAGTCTCGCAACCGTTATTGTCTTTGTTAATAACCTCACTCGAGTACTCTGCCCCCAACATTCTTACTAATGACTTTTCTTTTTATACAGTCAGATTATATTCAACAAAAATATTCTTGTCATTTTGTTATTCTTATTTGCTTAATATACATATACAAATATGACTGATTGGCTCACGTGGAACATGATAGGGTATTTTGTTATTTGTAACTCAAATATTAATAGGGAATATTGATAACGTACCAAAGTAAATAATCATTATTTTCATCAAATATTTACGCATCGTAATGACTCGGTTTCGGGAGTTTATAGGTTTAATATAGTTACAGAAATTTTATAGAGAATTTATTCAATTTGCTCGTGGAAAATATCATGTCATTACCACATCGCCAGATAATTAATCAGGAAAATATACTTATTCGAATATTCATGTACCGTTTTTAAATATGGCCTAGTTATTTGTATTCTGCTGTATTTACCCAAGAAAAATAGAAAACAACGGAATAGTAATTGATAAAGATGATTACAACACTATCTCCGGTAACAAAACACAGATGAATCAATCAACTAAGTTAAGAAATTGACAGCGTGCTCACTCTATGGATAGATGAACGATTAGTAGTATTGCTGAACATCTTCTTGCCTTGAAGAGCGAAACCTTTGCATTAGTTGCAGTAACAGTTGAAGACAATTGACATTGAAGTCCTTAGGACGTAGTACTTTAGTCTTAATTATTCAATAACAGTCCACCTAAAAATTCATTGACTAAAATGATGACGTAAGTTTTGCTCCGTATGCCGTATGTGAAAAATAAAAAATAAAAATATATTTCTTCTGTAACTTTTACCCTCGTAACACGCGGGTTCAAGATGTATTCCTGAACCTTAAGTGCAATATACAAGGGGATGCAAACCGTTATCCAGGTACATATGTAGCGAGGGGCGACGACACGAAACAGGAAGTCTTACAAACTGCGCTCGTTAGTACATACGTACCTATTTGTTCCCAACTCGTGATAAAGTTTAGCCGGCAAGTTTTGCGATATTCATCTTCCACTCGGGGATGAGTTAGCCAACTTCATAGATCATGAGATACGTTTAGCGACTTTTACATTGTTACTCCCGAATCACGACAGATCACGACATTGTGTTCGATTGTGATACTTCGAACTTCAAATTGACATATTTTATTGTTTGCTTGAATTCTACTGATGCTTTAAGAAGTTAAGTTAAATGATTATCGTCTTCATGCACAGATATATTCTCAGATAACTCCGTTGAAATGTAGAACGTCGAGGCAAAGCCTTTTTACGACTTTGCTATTTTGGTCTCTTTGGGCGAGGCAGTGGGTAAAGATATCGCGTGCAGATTAATTTCCGCACTAATGTATTAACTTGTGTGTGGTAGATATCTGTTTCTCGGTTTGCAATGTTTGTGGTGGAATCTCTTTTGAGCTACTTGGTTTACCTATTAACAGAGACTAAATCAAATCATTCATCAGCTTTAAACCAAATATTGACACATTTTTTAAGTGACAGTAAATTGCTACCTGTTTTAAACTAAAATCAGTAAGATGAACTGGCAAGAAACTTTTAACTACTCTCTATTCTAAGTAGCATGAAAAAAGTCCTATTGAAATCAAGGGGTACACTTGACTCGAAACAACGTTCCTAAATAACTCACTTATCTCAGTTGTAGCCCGATACAGTTGTTCGGTAGTATTTTGCTGGATGCAACTGCCGTTTCCCTCTCTCTGCCTAATTAGTTGAGATCTAGGTCAAACTGAGGTTAGGCGAGTCGTTAAAATTTTTCACTACGAAAGATTAACTTGCACTCGAAAGCTTAGGTTTGTATGAATTCGCACGTGCACGGCTTGAAGTCACCCTCTGTGCACTAAGAATAGACATTTTCAATGCAATACGTCGTATGACTATATTGATCCAATTTACTGTGAGATTTATAAATGCAGAAGGTCGCTTATGCATGTACGTTTTCTCTGCATTCAGTCTTGTCATAACTGATTTTCAACTATTCTTGTTATATATTTTTAATCGAAAGTTTAAGTTTTTTGATAGTGTTTCTGACAGTAGGAGAGGTTTTACAAGATTCTCAATTATGCAACAACAATAAATTTATGTACTCGTATATATTACGGATAACCAACTTTTATTTCACCATTGAGGCCATTAAAATTATTGTAAACACATTTATTGGAACGAGTCTAGCAGGCGCTTTTTCAGTTTCCATGCTTCTAGTTTTTTAAAGCAAATATCATAGTCCTGGTCAAAAATACATAAAACGACGTCGCATTCCTACAGGAGTCGGCGACCAAAAACCCCACTTGCTGCCATTCCTACCAACTTTCATTTCAATTATACGTGTCTCTTATTATACAACAAAGTATCTCGAATCTTTTTATTAGTACAAGCTCTAATTACCCAAAGCCAGACAGCAAAAAGTACCGCATACATTATACGTACAAGGCTCGAAGAAATAAACGTAGAGCTATAAAAGGATATGACGTGTCAGAGGTCAAGTGATCCTTCATTGTCAGGATTAAGTGTAATGTATTGGGTGAGAAAGATGTTCTCCAAGTAGTGCCACAAAACACCGAGGGTACAGAATGTAAGTTTCGTATTGGTGTTTGTGTTACACACATTGTTAATGCGTTAATATCGGGGATATGTGAGTGTTATAAAGTCATAATTCATATTTGTGCGTAAGTGCCTTTATTATGCACCTATTTTAGTTTCTTCAAAAATATTTTTGTCAATTTATTTACCATAATATTTATTTTTTTAGGTACAGGAAGTTTAAACCGGACTTTTGTGCTGAATACATATGCTTACTTCTTCTAATAACTGATATTTTAGTAGTATTCAATACTTTATCGCATTCTAAAGAATGAATATGCAGTATGCCCAAATTATTAAACGAAATCAATATTATATTGGAGCGGCATCAATAGTGTTGACAGCTATAGCAGACCACTGAAGCCAAGTAAAAAAAAATGGCTGAGGTAGATAAAGTACCTTTACTTCTGTTTTACTCTATATTTTGTGGTAGTGGTGTACTATGATTGTTGTCACTTGCGCTGATTGGTTAGCACGAAAGTTTTGCGGTTAATGCTGTTGTTGTTTGGGTAATATAGTGTAATGGTTGTGAAGAAGCCACAGTACCAGGATTTACTTACTTATTCTGTTTTGCAATAAAATATTTCGTTATTGCTGCGGCGTGAGTAATATGTATCTTAGTTCTAGTATCTTTAATTATAGATGATTACTACTATGGTGTATCGACAAGGCAAACTTACGAGAAAATTTGTATGAAAATCAAATGAGCGCCTCTATCGGAAGCCGCGGGAACTTTTTTTTACAGTAAATTGTAAATGTCAAACTCTTGACACTCGGTAGTACCGATTGCACAGAATCACTTATTTCTGCTCTTGATGCTTTATAAAGGAAAGGGCATTTTTTTTCAAGTAAAGACCACATTCAGATCAGAATTAGTGCATTTCTAATACATAGTTCTTCAGATCATTAAATAAACAAGTCAACAAACATAATGAGCTTAATAACAACTAAAACATGAATCACACCTAATAGAATCCCGCCATAGCTTAACGACGTCGCTTGAACGCTTGCAATCCTTAAAATAGGGAGAGAAATTGCCACTATTTACTTTCTTAGTTTCGTATTTAATTTTATTTCAGTACAATGATCCCAATTACTTTCTTCCCCAATTGGGATTTCCAGAGTAGTTTGTAGTGTTAATTAACAAGACGAAAGTATTTATTTTTTATGTTTCTTTGGCGAATTTAGAAAAATAATACATTTTCCGAGATAACTTGCAATTCTACTTATACCCTCGGGGATAGTAAACCTTTTTTTTTCTTTCTTTTAAAAAAGACAACTCCCGCACTAAGAATTGCTCTTGTGTTGCGGGGACTTTTACAAACATACAAACAACGGACACAAAGCACAACCAGACCCGAAACAATTATTTGTGGATCGCACAAATAATTGTTCCGTGTGGGAATCGAACCCACGACCTCCCGACGCAGTGGTGTTGGCGTGGTGACCTAAACCACTGCGCCACGGAGGCAGTCAAAAACTGATTAGCTTTTTAATATAAATGGTGAGTATATTTGTTAAAAGAGTCTATAACTTGTTTAAGCTTAATAGGTAATTCCGCACTAAATGTTGCGTTGTTCAAACAGGTATAAGAAATTATCAAATTGTTATGATGAAATAAATAATAATTGGTACTTACAATAAAATGATTCGCCTTAGATCTTCATAGACTTTCAGCGCCTGTGAATTATACTACGCAACAGTACCTATCTACGCATCGTACTTAAGTCATGGTAGTGCCCGTCTTTAGACTCGTATTTGAACTATAGCAACTAAATAATTGAAAAAACCTTTTATCTGGCTGGGCAGCCAGTTGACACTCTCAAAACGAAACAGAATAAAAGTAAATAGATATACAGTGACTAACGGTTCCTATATCGCCTACCTTTAATTGAAAACACTTAAGAGTTCGGTAATCCCGCAAGTGAAAATAGTACTACCGTGGTACAATGCTAGAATACAAAACAGGTACGATTTTAGTGGGTAACAGTATTACGTACTTATGCCTAGGTTATGTGTGTTGTGGTATGCATCCTTTGCGGTTGACCTATTCGGCACTGGGCCAAGCACGTACACAATTTACTTAGCCGTGGTCCCACCTACACCGTGATTTGAATACACTTTAAACTTTAAAATATGTCTACGTGTTTTGAAAATTGCAGTTACCACTTTGTGAAAAAAACTCGTTCAGTGTTTGTAATGTGTGCTACATACAAATGACAAGGGTGCTCGGCTTTTACAATATGTGAACGAGTTTAAAATTCGGAGCGGAAAAGTGGAATTTCTGAGCGCTCTTACGTATTTTTAACTTGACTTAAGATTGGTGTTCCATTGTTTTCTTTATATTAGTATGAGAGCTCATGTGAATTGGAAAAACATATCTTTTTCGTATAGTTTTGTAACTAGTTTATAAAACTTTGTGAGAATATTGATTTTTTGATCTGTGAGAATGAGAATGAGAATGTGACACAACAAATATTACTGTAACCTTAAAAATCGAAGTCTATTGTTAGACTAAATGCCTAACATTAAACACCTAAACATTGAATTAATGAACTTATAAAGAAAGAGCGTAAAGTTCATCACGATTATTCATCTATACTAATCTATACTAATATTATAAAGCTGAAGAGTTTGTTTGATTGTTTGTTTGTTTGTTTGTTTGAACGCACTAATCTCAGGAACTACTGATCCAATTAGAAAAATCTTTCAGTGTTAGATAGACCATTTATCGAGGAAGGCTTTAGGCTATATAACATCACGCTACGGCCATTAGGAGCGGGGAGTAGCAACGAAAAATGTTACAAAAACGGGGAAAATTATGTCCCATTCTCTCTTATGTGACGCAAGCGGAGTTGCGCGGGTCAGCTAGTAATTTACTAAAATGAAATGAAAACTGTATTCCTGGCACACTTGGTTAGTGAGATGGATTATGATTCATGGTCTTAATCCATTTAATGCTGAGATGCGCCCAACAGTATGAATGTCTGACTGAACAAAATACGTCCGGGTAAGCTAAGGCTAAGTACAATACGAAATTATGTAAACAAAGACTAACGTTTGAAGTTTTCCACAGTTCGTTTACAAATTGTGAAGCTAAAATCTTACTGTACCGAGATGCAAATGTAAGAAGACACACTAACGTAACAAAACTAACTTGCGAAGTTTGGAGGATGTGTTATAAATAACTGAATCTTCCTTGTTAGTTTTGCACCTCAAACTTCTGCGTCAAATGTTACAGTGACTCACGTGTCTGGGGGTGAACCGTTTGGGGTTGTTAGCGCACGATTTTTTCATATACATTCTTACTATGGCTATTAAAAAATGATATCAAATAAATTAATTAATAAGTAGAATTCATGTTGTCCGCAATGATTTTTTAATTGTAAAATTAAAATTATAATTTTAATAATTAAAATTTTACAATTATAATTTTAATAATTAAAATTTTACAATTATAAAATCATTACGGACCACGTGTTTAGTTCAGCATGAGCTATTTAAATACGAAAAGTTTTAGTAAAAATTTAAGCGCTGGAAAAGTTTTATCTCTCCATAATACTATTATCGTTAGCGAACGACACGAGTAAAATTATATTTTCTTAGTAATAACTATATTCAATACGTGACGTGCAATGCAGATTTATTTTTGGTTTCACCCCTTCATGGTTGAAAATATATAGCGTGTGTATATTCTACCAGTAACTACTTAGGGTGGCGGCAAGCGATCCACACCCGTTATAACGATATGCGTCAAGAATTAAGTTTATAGACAAATATCTAGTTCACAGAGGACTTTCATAATAGTCTTGTTAATCTGTGGATTAACTTGTAAACACTTTAAACAAATATTATGTCGCAAATGTAGGGTCGATCCCCAATTACAAATTCCAGCAAGTGTTTAGTTTGTACACAGTTCTGTTTAGAGTTCAAATATGTGTACGTTAATAAATTCACTCTAAAAACTTTCATGCGTCAAGTGTTATTAAAAGCTCTCACATTTTTCCGACTGAATTTTACATTCGGTATCTTTCTGTGGCCGTTTTGCAAAATTTAAACATTTTAAACCCGGGCACCGTCGAAATTATTCCTGATTCGGCACAAAACAATGAAATTTGAAGGGTTGAAATCATTTAATAACGCAAATATTTTACTTAAGTCAGCCGATGCTGCGTCGGGGCGGAGTTATGCTAACGAACTGCTATTATGTTTCACCCTCGTGTCACTGTGTGAAGGTTTTGCACTCTCGACCGAGTTACGCCTGGGGTTGTTTCAGAAAATCATGTGTTGCTTTGGGGAAAAGCTGGCAGTGCGAATACGCGCGGCGGCGAGGACAGACGTGCGGACACCTCGCCCTTTGACACGCCGACTACGAACGATATTCCGATACCATTGCGCCAATGTCATACCCGTTTATCCAGCTCGCTGAACAATAACACGGGTGTGAGAAATTACAAAACAAAAATATACGTTACGTGAATCAATTGTACCTTTTATAAAACCTGTGATCAGTTCAAGTTTATGGACAATTTCTGAAGCGTTAATGGATAGTTATGATTTTCTGATATTTGGAATGACTAAAATAAGTAAGTATTCGAACATAATTATGATTCCATTTCGAGATATTTGAAAGTTCCTTTGATTTCGGTAAAAGGAAAAAAGTTTCGTGATGAGATTTGTTTGCGAATTTCTTAATTAAAGTTGTTTTGCCTAATTTGTTTCTTTTGCAAGTGTATTAAGAATAGGACTTTGTAAAAGTTCAGCTTTCATCTGTAGAAAATGAGTTTTTTGGAATAACATTTTAATTATTATAGAGGTAGGTAGTGTTTGAAATTATAATATTTATGTTTTTAACTTTGCGTAAAACATGTAACGTAAAACGTAATTTTAATTTAAAGAACATTTTTTTAATGGATTATTTACTAATCAAATTGATTATTCACGGTCATTTTAATATGAACCAGGATATTTACTATGAGTACTTACCTACTACCACCACTTTTACCTTTTAAGCAAAACATGTTATTTTGATACTGTACAGCTTTTCCAGTACAGTTTGAACGAGCGGTAAATAATACTGAAAAGGTGAAAGCTTTTTTGTGCTTTGGGGATTATCCCTAAAGAGACTTATCCTATTGATATATCATGTCGGTGGTCAAAGCGTAATGTTTATGTACCAAACAATTGAAACACGAAACAATTTTTTTAACTTCAAAGTTAAATAGAATAATGTTTTCTTAATGATATACATTTCTGCATAATAACTTTTATTTCTGATTAAAACAATATGTAATTGATAAACATGACGTGTCTTTTATATTGATTACATTTTAATGATGAAAACAATGTGGGTTAAATAAAACCAAGGTTGCCTTACTAAGTTAACAGAGTGCAACTATTTAATGCGACTCTGAAAAATCTTTATTAGAAAAATATTAAAATCAAATAATTTGTTCAATTTGAATTGTTATAAACGTAATTAACAGCAAATCAAGTAAAATAGTTCAAAATTTTATTGACAGTGATGTCATCAATTGCGTAATTATTTATCTAAAGCTCGACTAAATACTATCTCTGAAACGTAATTCGTTAAAACATTAAAATAATTCAACGAGAAAGTAAATAAAACAGCAATCCCGATATGATTTTCCAACGTTAACAAACAATGTCCAGAGATTTGGAATAATTAAACAGATTTAGTGCTCGGATTGCTTCGTTGGCCGCAGTTGACAAGGAATTTTAACTTGGAAACTGTATCACGCTGTTCACTGTTACAAATTGCTGCGACTATATTTTTAATTGTCCCCAATTAACAATCTAGGCTTCACAAGACCTTTCGAGTGAATAGTAGCAAAGTATACATTTATTATTAATTCACATTACTACCAAGTATTGACATTTATATCGTCAAAGATATCATTAATCATTTTCTGTCGCCATGGAAAGAAAAGTTAAAGGGAAAAGCTGGCAAGAACACAAGGCTAGGCAAAAACAGCTTTTTAAATATTCGGTTTCATTGTAAGCCTTTCCCCTTTCATCCATACATGCCCATGAATAAACGAGTTGATGCTCGATGAAATATTTTTTCAAGCATGGAATTTCATTTGTGGATGGTCCATTCATTATGGAATGCATGTTCGGAAAAAACAAAAGACTACGACACCTCGTGTAAAAATCAATTGAATATTTAAACGTGTTCGCTTCGACACGCCCATGAAATACCCGAAATCGTCGAGCAGTAAATAATACATGTGTGTATTGTGTGTATCGGCAGCGTCGGCGACATAGTGAGGCAGTGCGAGGTGTAACGTACGAATCCATAAACCTCAACAGGACAAGTTTGACAACGGACGGACTCGCTTCGCAATTAGAGAGGGCGAGCCCGCCCAACATTTACATTTTAATTTAAATTTCGAACCTGACGAGATTCAAGATAAATTGGGCTGCGTATTTAGCGCAATAATTCGGAACTGGGAACCGGCGCCGCCTCGCGGTCTCCAAATTAAGGAGTCGGATAATTGTTTGCGTTATAATTAATAATTGACATTAATATTGTGAACGCGCTACGGGTTAGCGTGTAAACGTCGGAATTATGTAGTACTAGCTGACCCGTGCGGCTCCGCTCGCGTGAATTTCGTACTGTTGCTTATTCGTTTGAGCAAGCGAATTGCGAAGCGCTCGATACACCTACACATAAAAATGCTAACAACTCTTTTGTCATCTAATGGTTATTTACGAAAGGGACCCGAAGGGCACACAATGTGACACAGGCTAAGGTAGGCCTGATTTCCTGTGGTTACCTACCTTCTTTTCCGCTCTCGTCTGTATCCGTACCAGTTTACAGTGTAAAATATAATACCTTATTATAGACTGACCATTGCTTACCCGTCTGGATTCAGAATATTATTATAGCTACAGACAGACCTATCTGCGCCGGAGCTCTTCACACGCGTAATAATGTATACTTGCGATGATACGTCCGAAACCGCGTAACCCGTAATTATTTTTTATATATCATCCGTTGTTTATTTTTTAAAACTTACCACATAGTCTGTTTCATAGCTATCCCATTTATTTCCAAAATGCAACCAATTAATTTGGTTATGTGTTTCGAACAACAACGCCATCTGTTAGTTGCGACGAACAACGACAACAAACGAAATTACTCGGTTTGCCATCTAGGATATCCCGACCGCACCGGACCCACGTAAGGGTCAGCGCAGACCAAGAGGAGCGCAGCGGAGAGGATTTTTTGTAACGCACTTGAAAATCAACTTTAAATTAATTAAAATAAAGTGCATAATTGCTTGAACCTGACAAAAAATGCTCGCGCGTCCTCGAGGATGCGCGGGTATCCTCGCGCATACTCGAGGACGCGCGAGCATCGTACGAAAAATTTCAATGTTGTTACTGAGTTTAAAGAGAGAGAACGTCATTTTTATTCTTCTTCAGTCAAAAGAGCAATTATAATCATGGCCCAGTCTACCATCGTTGACGAATTTTCACGAAAACTGGCCTGTTTAACGGAGAATGGTAACCTAGAAAGTTTTCCTCGCGCAGGCTCGAGCAGTCGCGAGCATGCTCGAGCATCCGCGAGCCGTAAAGAAAATGCTCGAGACCGCGCGAGGATTATTCCGGTCTGTCTGCGCTGGGCCTAAACCAACATTTTTGTGTAATATATCATACAACATTTATGTTTTAAAATCTTATAAATGTATAGCATGTTTCAAAGGTATTTTTTTTACAATAAAGCCATTAAAATAAATTAATTAAAAAAAACATGCTTTGTTGCGGACTATAACGCCATCTATTGGTTGGTGCGAACAACAGGTATCGATACGGCGGGCGCCGCGATAACTTTATGCGAATGTTGTGAAATGGATTGTAAAACCATCTATGGTCTCTATAGGGAAACGCAGGTTCAAACGATTTTTACGTATTTTTTTCAATTTTCTAAAAATCTTTGAAATTTTATGCTATAAAAAGTATCCTAGAAATTGCTCCACTACTTATTCTATGCATATACCAAATTTCAGTGCATTCTATTCGGTAGTTTTTACGTGATAGCGACACATACAGACGGAGGACAGACAGACAGACAGACAGAAAAGAAAATTATAAATTGCAGATTCGGTATCAGTATCCGTTACTAAACATCCCCCATTGGTTTTTTTTTAAATATATTCAATGTACAGAATTGACCTCTCTACAGATTTATTATAAGTATAGATTATATAGGCAAGCTGTGCTGCTGTTAAACTTATTTACGTCGGTAATTGAATAAAGCGTGCAGCGCAGATATTGTTTGTACAATTTATGTGGAAAGTATTTTGCTGTATGACGGTGAAACATTTGCACGTGAGTACACATTAAAAAACAAATACGTGGATATGAGTACAAATAATGTTGTTGCAGCTGCACTTATTAAAGGTACCTACTGGATACAACATTAGTGGTTTAATTTATGAGTATGAAAGGATAGACCGCAGCATACATAGCAAACCTAACATCATTAAGGTTGCTATTATCATTATGATAGGTAACAACGTGGTACTAGGGTGGCTTGTAATAATCATAGGGGTAGTCAATAGTGCAAATACCTATTGATTGTTAAATAAACAACACATAGTTTGTAGGACATATGCCTTGTTAAAAATAGATATTACTTATTTATATCAAAATCACTAATATTTATTTAACAATTTCATACGATACTAGCTGACCCGCGCAACTTCGCTTGCGTCACATAAGAGACAATGGGTTATAAGTCACCGTTATTGTAACATTTTTTACTGCTACTCTGCTATAATTATTTAAATCGGACCCGTAGATTCTGAGAATAGCGCATTCAAACAAACAAACTCTTCAGCTTTATAATATTAGTATACATTTTTTTAAATGAGTTTAAACGGTATTGAATAGATAAACTCCCGCTATATGTACCTCAGAAACCGGGGGTAAATTAATCTTATGAAACAAGTCTTAGAAATTGGTAGTGTCGTTTATTAACAAAATATAATAACTGGAATTGATACACAGATAACCGTAGTACTTATTGACAGTTCGCATTAATTTTCAATATCTTAAGTGCACCTTTTAATAAATTAATAAAATACATATTTTGACATCAACTTCAAAGCCTGAATTCGTAAATTAATTAAGAAATTGGAGTCTAGTATATAAATAAATTATTTATTTTGACTTTGTCGTGCCTTTGCTGTTGCGTATTGATGTTGTTATTATGATATTATGAGTAGACTTTAGCAAGTATTGCTCAAACTTAGACCCTTATAGCCGCTGTTTAAAGTTCTAAGCTATGACAGCTACTTGTAAACTTCCAAAGTCAGGATTCTTCAAGTCAGATTTATTTTCAATTATTAAGAAATCGTTTGGAAAATTATAAATAAAATGTATTAGAAAATTTGTCATCACTGTGGAAATTGGCACTGCTTTTAAAATGACGTTTTAATTTGAATGGTTTAAAATCTTAGTTCGTGCTAATTTTTAGGCATCTGACTCCTTTTTTTACATCGGAGATGTGTTAGGTTGCAAAGTAGAACGAGAGGAATAATTTCACAAATTAGGATAAAATGCCTTGTATTTATTTATACTAGAAAGGCTTATACTTAATTCTTTTGATTGTGATAGCTAATATGTAAGTATATGATATATCGAACTAGCTGACCCGCGCAACTTCGCTTGCGTCACATAAGATAGAATGGGTCAAAATTTTTCCCGTTTTTGTAACATTCTTTATTGCTACTCTGCTCCTTTTGTAGCGTGATGATATACAACTGGTCAGATTTGAAAAATTGAGGAAGGCTATATAGGCTATAGCCTTCCTCAATAAATGGACTATCTAACACTGAAAGAATTTTTCAAATCTGACCAGTAGTTCCTGAGATTAGCGCGTTCAAACAAACAAACAAACAAACTCTTCAGCTTTATAATATTAGTATAGATTATTTGACGTAGGATGCAAACTTAGCCAATATAAGCATAGTAAAAATGAACTAGTAGTGTATAAGAGTAAATAACCTTTAAGAAGTCATTTAAATGCAAAAACGTATAAGCATTGATGGGACTTTAGCATGCATGTTTAGCCGTACAGAAAATTTATTCATACGATCGTTTAACTAACTCAATTATCTATATACATATTTGTAGTGAATCAATGCCTTAAAACAACAACTGACTTAAACCCTTTAATCGTAGAATGATTGTGATTTTTTGAAAAAGAGAGAGAATTTTTATATTTAAGTCTTAACTTAGCGTGCTTTATGTTACTTTGTTGTATCAAAAAGTTTAAAAATGTGCTTGGAAAACTCAAAACGATGTATGTTTTTGTGAACCAAACACTCAATGCATCAAATTTACCCCTCTCAAACCAAATCACAATCAACTGTAAGTATAGCACCCTCTAAGGAAACTCAAGTATCTTGTATTTGGCACAAGAACCGTTTCCAAAGTAGTAGAGAAGTGCATTATTTTGTTGTTCTTTCTTCTGTCCGTCGGTATCTTGAAGGCGTCAGGGGATTTATATCTCCCAGTCACAAACAAACTAACTCTACAAATAGTATAACATTGCACTTTGAAACAATTGTTAGTAATACTGAAGAATTATTTAATTTACTTATATTAACTATGCTGCAATTACAGTGATAATACTTTTATACCGATCCGTTCAAAACATTGTGAGTAATGTGAATATCGTAGAAAATAGGTACTCAAATTAACTCATTATTTTTTATGTCTGGCATTTATGAAAGGGATCAAAGCCCGCGCTACCATCACATTAAGGCAATGAAAAGACCCACTCGATCCGTCTACGGCCCAAATAAAAGTATCACAAAATCACGAACAATCTCCGAGTGCACATCAACATCGACATTGATATACGAATGAAACATTCGATTCGTTAGTTGAAAAAGGAAAATAATGCAAAATGCCGAGGATCGGAACAGAGAATAGTTCTCATAGGCGGATAACAAAAGGAATGCAATGGGGATATCGTTTGATGGTCGTAGCGAGTTGTAGCCGCGTAGCAACGCTCCGATCACGCTCCAACTATTGTGTTTTGATTGCTTGCCAGCGGCCTTTTATTGATTAGGTCGTAGACCTCAACTACTTAAACATGAGCTACGATATTTGTACACAAAGTCATTTATTATTGACGTAGGTGGTTGCCATACTGCTATTTAATCTCAGCGCTTCTACGAATCTTGAAAACTTGTTTGTTATTACACAGGTTTGTGAAAATACCGTCAATATCTTCCAGACTTTATGTACTTCGATACCTCGTAAGTCGTAGCACATACGTAAATGGATACTTTATGTTTGTTTATTAAGAGTGGGCTGACAGCCACCACACGCCACAGAAATACTTCAGAGCCCCATTATTTTAATTAACATAATATAACTCCGAAAGATTTGAACGCTCGTATGACTTTGAAAAGTTACGAGTTGCGTCTTGGATTCGAACCCGAATTGTGAAGTTTACACACGAAATTAACGTACCGTGTTCTCCTCAACGAAGGTACAGATTTCATGAATTTAATTTCACTTACCTCTGTGAAAATATTTAAATGTTAATTGCGAATGTACCCTTTCATCTCGTTTATCCAAAGTTTGTAAGGGGATTTGTTTACAATGTCCCTAATGATGCTCAGTGCCGCGATAAAAGCGTTGTAATGACCGTTTAATTTATAATTTCCATTATCTATTATGGTATACTCATTTTAGGTTATGATAAAATTGAAGTTTTTAATTTATTTATTTGCTTATCTCTTTTCTTATGAGAAGTCTTCAACCACGCTATCATAAAATCACAGTTTCGCATTTATATTAATATTATTTATGCAAAATTGTATATGAGCATGGTTTGATTTCACGCTATAACGCCTGAAGCAATTGAATTGAACTTAATTTGAGCTACTTTAATCGATTCCACGTGGATGAAGCCGCGGGAAAAAACCAAGTTAATAATTAGGTAAATCAGTTTGGGTTAATGTAACATATCTAGAACTTTTTGGTTTATATATTTTGATTCAGCGAAATACCTATAACGACTATTTCTTATTAAGTCCTTGTTTGTTTCTATGTGGCACGAGTAGGTACATACGAAGTGTTAAGCATAAATCTAACAACAATGCTACAACGTTGGTGTTTAAATGTAACTTGTACAGTTTGTGGTACACTACTTAAATAATAATCAACCGATGGCAGCAATGTTGAATCAAGGCTTTTTTTCATCCATTTAGTTTGTTACTATCAGAATAAATATACGGAGAGGCGCAGTAGTACAGGTGGCTGCCACGCTTTTACTAGCGCTTCGGAAAGTCTTATGTTTGATTACCACGGGGAATATTTATTTGTGTGATTCATAAATAGTTCATTCGGGGCTCGACAAAGTGCCATTCTAAGTGCAGGAGTTGTGTTTTAAAAATATAATTTACTTACAAAAGTAAATCAATGCCACTTGTTCTCATGAGTGTAAGCAAAGACTAAAGAACGCCAACTTATTCAATTTTTGCATACTTTTTAACCTCTGAGTTCATTATACAGAAGTTAGAGACGAAATAAAGTAAGGTTGTAGAATTCAATATAACTTTATTAGACTTTTCTTAACGTCTAAACATTTTTTTGTAAAGCTAATAAAGTTTTACTACGCAATAAACGAAATGTACTGAATACTTTTAAACAATATAGACACTAGACAGTAAAGAATATTATTATAGTATATTACTTACGAGTACTTACGTAAAGACGATGTTGCGAAGAGACGTCAAATACAACAACGTTGGAAGTAAATAAGTTCTGTGCATATTAATACTTATTTGCTATTCCAAAACAAAAAGCCGAAAAAAGAATATTGATCGAAATTCAAAGTACCTATCACAAATCACAAAAGTTTCCCAATTTAGCTGTTATCCCTGCATTTGTTATATATTAAAACTTCGCCAAAAATGGCATTAATATACAATTATCGGTAGAAACAGAACCCTGTTCCCGCGCCCGCATAGATTCCGCCTCACTGTGATCCCTCGCTGAATATTAAGTTTGCCCATTACGCCACTCGGTAATTCGAAAGCGTTTAGACCGCTCCCCACAACGAATTTATTACTTAATATCACTTTGACCTGACGCGCCTACCACTGATTATGAATCAAATTCGAGTAAATATGTACAACATTTTATTTTTTGCTGAGTAGTTACTTTGAAGAGTGTTACTAAGCTACATCATTAACCACACCAGTAGGTAGGTGCAGATATTAGCTAGATACTGAAAATAAAACGTTAAATACGGCTTATTTTTATTTGCCGCTTGCTAAACATTCACCCAACGTTCCATGACATCAATCCCAATCCTGTAAACACAAACAAATATGGTAATGTGAATTCGATTACAAATTCAAACGCCATACCTACAGGAGCATAAAGCGAGAATATTGTATCCAAAGCTTATTGAATCCTTAGTAAATCAAAATCAAAAATCAAAATCAAATCATTTATTCATTTAGGTCAAATATTGACACTTATGATAGTCGTCACAATTACTGAATCTACCACTAGCTCGGAAAGGGGGTAGAGCCTTATGAGAAGAGCTAGCGAGAAACTCACGGCCACTCTTTTCAATCGCCAAAAGTTTTACAATGTGGTTGATACAATAATTGATCATGCGAGGAGCTGCCAACAATCAGCGATATAGACTAATAGTCAATTATTAAGGAAAATGAATATAGCAAGGTTATTAATTAGTCTCTGATCATACCGTATGTTGGGAGCACCTACTAGCATGTGATAATAAGAATATGGGCAGCAAGTGAGCACATTGGTTGTAACATTATAGAAGAAAAAAGTGACAGTTTTATGATTAAAATCAAGTTGTACGTAACATCACCTATTTGCATCATTAATTGCCCATATTTTACAATATTTAGACCTACTTCTACTGAGTTTATACAATTTATAGCAAAGTTCCCTAATTTCAAAGAATCCTAATCAAGCGAGCGACTAATCCCAAGAGCTATTGTCGTTTAGAAACTCATCAATTCTGTAATAAGCTTTCCTAACGAGATGTTCCTTAACTGCAACTTTGAATTTAGGCAGGGGTAAATCAATGATGTGCTTGGGAAGCTTGTTGAAGAAACGAATGCCGAGACCTACAAACGAATTGTGCACCTTGTGTAAACGATGATGGGGACCTACTAATTTGTGTCTGTTTCTAGTGTTATAATTGTGTCTATCGCTATTTGTTGTGAAAGTCCCTAAATTTTGTTTTATATACAACAAGTTTGCAAGGACATACTGTGATGACACCGTCAATATCCCTATCTGCCCAAAAAGCTCTCTCAAGGAGTCTCGCGCTCCTAAACTATATATTGCACGAATAGCTCTTTTTTGAAGGACAAAAATAACATCTATATCAGCAGCCTTACCCCACAGTAATATACCGTAAGACATGACGCTGTGAAAATAACTAAAGTAAACCAGTCTTGCCGCATCCACACCAGCAAACTGTCTTACTTTTCTGATTGCGTACGCGGCGGAGCTGAGTCTCCCCGAGAGATGCGCTATCTGAGTGCCCCATTGGAGCTTGCTATCCAGACTGAAACCTAAAAAAGTTGCCGAATCTACCAAATCGATAGTTTGCCTATTTACGACTATGTTAGTACCTAAATTCCTCGCGTTGGGCATAGTGAACCTAATGCACTTAGTTTTGTTAGAATTCAATAACAGATTATTACAAGTGAACCAGTTGTGGACCTGTTCTAGAATACTATTGATATCGACAAAACAGGACTTCGAACGATCTACTTTAAAAATGAGAGAAGTGTCATCTGCGAATAATATAATATCACATAAATCCTGCACCTGAAAGGGGAGATCGTTTATATATACGAGAAAAAGAAACGGACCGAGTATCGAACCCTGAGGCACGCCGAGAGAAACAGCTGAACCTGAAGACCTAACACCATTGATATCTACTCGTTGAATCCTATTACTCAAATATGACGCAAGTAAATTGAGCGCTGTATCCCTAATTCCATAGTGGTGGAGCTTCCTAAGGAGCGTATTATGTTGGACACAGTCAAATGCTTTGGAGAGATCGCAGAACACCCCAATGGCGTCCTGGGATGTCTCCCAAGCATCATAGATATGCTTGACGAGCGAAATACCTGCATCGATAGTTGACCTACCCTTTGTGAAACCATACTGTTTACCATGAAATAGCTGATTCGAGTTAAAGTGACTTTCGAGCTGCTCTAAGATGACCTTTTCGAAGATTTTGCTAACCGCAGGCAAGATGGAAATGGGCCTGAAATTGCTGGGCTCACTCTTAGATCCCTTCTTAAAGAGTGGTACTACTTTACTGTGTTTCATTAAGTCCGGAAACACACCAGCATCTACGCACCTATTAAATATTAAAGCCAAATGGGGGGCTATTTCCAAGATTATACTTTCTACTAATTTAACAGAGATGCCCCAGAGGTCAGGTGTTTTTTTGGAGTTGAGCGACCTAAAAGCCTTAACTACATCATTAGAGTTGATATGTTTGAAGAAAAAAACACTACCACACTCTTTTACGCTATTTCGAAGTAAACATTCTGCCTTGGCAGGACAGGAGTTCAAGGAGCTAGTTGTAGCTGTGGGAATATCAGCGAAGAAAGTATTGAACGTCTGAGCAACCTCTAAGTTGTTGGTGATAATCGTGTCATTAACTTTCAGTTCAAAATCATTTTCGCGCTGGATAGCACGACCTGTTTCGTTGTTAATGATATTCCATGTGGTTTTGATCGTATTGTCTGAGCTTTTAATTTTGTTGCTTAAGTGTAAGGATTTAGCAGCAACACAAGTTCTCTTAAAAACTTTTGAATAGTTCCTAACGTATTGAAGAAATTTAGGATTAAAATTGAACTGTTTCATGGAATAAAGCTCATACAGCCTAGCTCTACTTTTATAAATACCTACTGTCGCCCAATCGCAAAATTTGAGTTTCCTATTCCTATTGTTATCTAGTATGGTTTTCTCTTTGAAGATAGTTTTGAACTTGGATTCAATAATGTTGAACAACGATGTGTAAAGGTTATCCGGGTGTTCTTCGGTGTCGTCTAACTTCGTCATAGCACTAGCTATCTCACTATTAAATAATACTAAACGATCCCTAGTAATAGGCCTACAAGTAATTTTCTTTAACCTATTATCTATCCTAACAGGAAATATAACCTTCTGTCCACAATGGTCCGATGTTAATTCACTTAACATTTCCCTACCTAAGCATTCGCAGTTGCAGAATATATTGTCCAAGCATGTAGCAGAATGTGCAGTGATTCTAGTGGGCTCATTAAATAAAAAAACTAAATTAAATGATTTAAATAATGACTTAAGTCTCGTACTAGTCGAAGATTGCTCAAGTAAATTTACATTAAAATCACCACACACTACTACATACTTGTTGCTTATAGTTAAACGTTTCAATATATCCTCCATTATCGACTCAAATAAAGTAAACTCACTATTTGGTGGTCTATATATACAAACTACTATGTGTCGCTCTAGCTCGACACAGGAAACCTCAGCAGTGCGTTCTATTGACAAATTGACTATGTCCCTACGTTCTTTACATTTAATACTGTTAGCTACCATAATCAGTGAACCACCATGTCTAGCTTTGTTCCTAATATACGCACTAATAATTGTATAAAACTCATTGTTTATTATTTGTTTAGTAATACTTTCAATATTTCCACGAGCATAACGCAAGCACATATAAGTATGTAAGTGCGCATATAAACTAGTTTCTTTTTGTGTTACTGGGAAAAGTTTTTCTCTCACTTTTTTGCTCTCATTGGTGGAATTTGATGAAGTCTTTACGAGGATAAAGGAATGGAAGTAGGATAGTTTCTTTATTGCTTCCTCACATTGTTGGAAACCGAACAGATGTGCGCCTTCAAATATTTTAACGCATCGAATTTCGAGGTACAAGAAAGAAAGTATGATTTAATTATTCAGAGGCGGTTCAACACACGAGTGACATTTAGGAACACCTGTCTATTCCCTCGAGTCTGAATATACATGACGTTATTATTTAATGATGTTTCAAATGGAATGTATTCTTGAATCCATTCCGAAAGTAAACCCGACGTGTGCGGTTGAGATTTTATATGTAGCGTTTATTTTTCATGTTTTAACATTTATATTTTATTAAAAATATACTTTAATCTGTTACCTCGTTAGCGTGGCACGTGTTGGGACGCGAATCATAAAATTTCTGGCTTTCCTAGAGCTTAGTTAAACGACGAACAGGATATTCTGCGTTGTTAGTACAAAGTTCCTGAAAAGATATACATAATATTCCAAAATAGGTACAGATTTCTGTTTTTATAAATAACAAATGTTAAAAACTGTCTGTTGTATTTAAAAAGATAATTAAGCACTTAGAAAATAATAATGAAAATTAAAAAGAAAAATGTCGTTTTGTTAATATTGCGTAACTGGCAATTAGTGATTGAAGATGCTAAGAAAAGTAGGTAATTACGCTCGCATTTATTGTTTCAAAAGATTTCAACAAAAGAATTTGGAGAAACGCCACCTAACAAGCTTACTAATGATCAAGGGATACCCTTCCGAGCTGGCGAAAACTCAAAAGACAAACGAATCAGGTCGAACAAAGAAATCGCTTTTACTTCATTTTCCTTAAATATTTCCGTACATTGTGTAGAACATTACCTGTGTAAAACCGTACAAATTGTGTTAACGGTTGAAATATGAATAAAGCGTGTGATTTTACTTTTGACGCCAACAAACGCTTATTTTTCAGGGATTGAAATTGAACTGCATCGCTCGTTAGTACGACACATTTTATAGAATGATTTATTCAAACAATTTATTATTGCAGTTTTACATACCCACTACTGTTAGAATATTGTCATATAACCCAGACATTTTTCAAAAGTTAGTTCCACTGCAAATACCATTCAGCAAAATTAAAATTGCTACATTAAATCCCTATACATTCAGACGACATTAATAAATCTGTTACCTGTCTATTGACACGTAACAGAATGAATCCTCTCGTAGATCGAAATGAGTAAATATTTAATTAACCTTTGTGGTTCGCCGCTAGCCCTCACGTATGTACTAATTAACTTTGTTGTCGCAGATTGCTCGGCGAGCACTTAAGGGATTTTCTCACAATGTTCATTGTAACTTTAACAATTTGTTGACAGCATGCTTGCACATACTCGTGTTTATTGTTTACTTAGTTAGTTTACCTAAGAAAGTTGTGCGATAAAAGTGTATTGCAGTAAGTTAGAGTGTTCACACCGCACTGATCGCGGCCTCGTAATCCGCAAACGACGCCCGCGGGACTTAGAACTCCGAAAATAAATTATGTCGGATTTAATTGCAATTATGTTCAGTGACCGCAACGATGATCTGATGAAATCACAGCCTATAAAAGACTCGACGGCAACTTTTAACAAGTTCTGTTTTAATATCGTCGCAGAAAGCTTTCTTGTAATTGTTTTTTCTGCCTTGCGTCTCGTGAATTCGTGCAGAAACTGAATCGACAATTCGAATTCCAGCTTAGTGTGACACTGTAGCAGCGAGTACCGAGACACACATAAATACCGAAAGTGTTTAATTGATCGCTCCTGAAGAATAATGCTTTCAAGTACGATTAATTTGGTTGTTTAATTTTCTTAATAGTGATTTTTAAAGGGCTATCACGGACAGTGAACTTTAGCTCGTGTATTTGATAAACTGAAGATTTATTAATGAAACAGAGAGCACGTTAATCTCTGTCCAGAGCACGGATCTGCTAAATGGGCCTTGAAATTTTAGCTTCACGTTTTTTGTACGTGGAAAGAACCTGTAGAAACGGAGATAATATTTTTTTACTCGTGTAATAATACAGATTTATGGGGACTTAAAGTTTAATTTCTTTAAAAGGTCGTAAAATGTAAAAATATTTTTTTATATTAAATATCGCCCCGTTATTATTCTTGTATCATCATAATGTTTACAGGTTGTTAAAATTTGTTAGGTAAATAAATATTAAATAAGTGGTTAAAACTTCTGTAATACTGCTAGATGCAAATGAGGTTTCGTAGACAGTAACCTTGTAACACGGAGAATAATATAAGTCATATTATGTAAACTTTTGAATGCCACACTAAAGTTTGTAGGAAGCTTGCAAACTGTGTATAGTTTATACGTTTCATTTTACCATATCTGAGTGGTTCTTTGTGGTGTACACTAAGAATGTTCCACGGTGCCCATGGGGATAGCTAGGGTGGTCACACACACGTGCCTGGTGAGAGGCGACTAATGGATTATTTCAGGTAGGTACTTGTAGGGTAGCTGCCCCCTACAATCGTGGTAATCAAAGCGTTACTGCCTCTTGTGGGGGCAGTAACATTTTGATTGGCAATCATTCATTCGGGCAGTTTTAGGTTCCTGTTCTTAATGTAATCAAAAAGGACAAACAGTGTTGATTGAATTTATCTTGAGCGTGTGATTAACACAGTAATGATTGATTTTATCTTAAAGGTTTATCTGATTGGGACGAGCAAAGCTCTTCCTAAACATTGTTTCCTCCCTTTGCATCCAGCCCTATTTTCCTTGTTTTTATCATTCTAAGTATTTATTTTTAGAATTGACCTATTCTTACTTCCTTAAGTGAAAATAGCTTTGCTCATCGTATTTTCATGGCTAAAGCTGAACCGACTTAGATAAAGCTTTGTCAGAGAGAGACTTGTTTTAGGAAAAGAAATTTTTATTTTATTATTTTTTCTCTTTTCATGCGATAGATACTGAGTGATCAAAAGCCAATAAAAACAGGTACAATTTAACACACACAAATAGTGTATTCACTTTCTGCTCAAATCGAAAGCGGTAGAAGGAACCTATAGACTTTATAAAAGCTTGTACATTCTTAATATAAGGCTTACTTAAAACTCTGTAAGTAATGGTATTTTAATCGGAAGTGAACATGGTGGGCATTTGGTTCGTTTATCGCGGAACACTTGTAGGCGTGCTCGACGTCGCGCTGACGTTTCAATTATCGGCAGATGTTTCAGCTGTCTGTCATGTAACACGCTGAGCCTGTGACACTATCATAATTATTACCAAGACTACGCTTTTCCGATACAGAAGATACTGTATTGAAATTGAAAAGAATTGATGTTAAAAAGTTTTGGGTATAACATTTTTGTCCTAGTTTTGTGAGAACTGAAACGGTATAGAAATGTTTCAAATGTAGATTTCACACTGCTTACTTAAAGCTGTTTACATAAAAATCTGTATTTTTGAATCCTGAGATATGATTGTTTTTTTTCTCACAAATCGTAACAAAGTAAAACTTGTTTGATATTTAGCGTACTCTAAAGTTAAACTTTTATTATTTATTTCTAATGAGAATACGTAATAAAATTCACTCGCAGGCGTCCACATCCACCTCAGACCGTTCCTACAATTTAAGGGATACACAACAAAACCTGAATCAGATACCCAAACATGTAACGAAAGGGTCAATCCTACCTGTTTAATTCACAAACATAGTTTGCTAACAGTATCTGCGAACGTCGGTATCTGTTACGTGCGTAAATTTCGATAATGCTAAAGGGGATTACCTACTGACAAACACATAGAGCCTCTTCGGCCAAATCAACTGAGCACAATTGGTTACAATTTCCTCTACAACATAACACTGTTGTGTTATTGTCAGCAATTTAATAGATATTACTGTAAAATGTTAAACGTTCAAAGAAAGCTTATATCCAAAACACGATATTTACTATTAATTTATGTTTTGCGTAACCCATGATAGCCGATACTAAAAGTAGCATAATATCTGCGGTGTCTCTTTTGGTGAAAAATACAAAATGATGATATCCCCGAGAAATACGATACTATTTTATCAAAAGAATTATATTTCACCTGGGCAGAGAACAAATTTCAACATACATATTTACAGAACACGGTCTTAGCATTACAAAACAAGTAAACCTTGCGTACATACTCGTCAATGGATCACTACCTTTTCCTATTCCGCGTCAGCTCTAATTAATAATGGAACGTTGTACAGAGTGTAAAAGCGTGTTTAATCAAATTTGTCTGCGTCGTATGTTTGAAAGGCGAACGATTAACATCTTGAAAGCTGCGGTGACGTCGAAGACGGCTCGCATCAACATAATCTAAGTTCGCTTTGGGCGCCGTGCTATGCTTTAGTCCTTTAGTAACTAGATAGTACAAAGTACACTCACCTCTACTACACAATCTACACATACTGTGGAACGTGCTCTAAGCCAGTTTGAGCGATGAGCATGCATTTGAGAATGTTATTAAAGTCTTCTTCCATTCCGTTCGAAGGGAAAAATGTGAATGTTATTTTTGAAAAGAGCTAAACTTAACTTCTTTATTTCTTGTATGTGTGGTAAAGTATTGTGGACTTCGGTGAAAAATATCTTCAGTTCAGTTATGTATATCGATAACCTTCTCATTCATAAAGTACCTACCGATTTTAAACTAACTAAACAAACAACGAAACATTCCAATAATAGAACAACGGCTATACTTGACAAGTTATGTAATAAAACGTTCCAAAGATCCGACAACAAGACAAACAATTAATATTCCAACGCAATATCTCTTCCACAAAGGTTTAGATGTGAAAACAACAAGAGCATTTGATAAATTCGTGGCAGTCGGGCTCGCATCAGTCAAATACAAAGCCTCACCGCGATACTATCACTACAATCCCTTAGTATGTGCCGACAGTTCCATACGTTAACGTAATTTGTCTTAAGGCCCGACTGGAGGAGACTACCGCTGAGTTTTTACTACTAATTGGATTTAGAGCACACTGACCACTATTATTGGAGCGGGTTTCAATGTTGCTTGAAGTTTTAAAACGACACAGTGACAAAATGTTAATTTCGCTTTCAAAAAAAGTATTCAACAGAATATATCTGTTAGCTGGCCACGCACGTTCCGCCGAAATTACAGAGTTAAATCATGCTTATATATAAGCATATGATATAAGAGTTAAAAATACGCATATTGTCGGTCTGGACCCTACAGATTTACAAATATGTCAGTGAGAGATTTCATCATATTATCTCTATAGAAAATCTTTTGCATTTGATGTTGATTTAATAAAATTAACAGCTACTGAAAATGTGTAGTCACGATGATGGCTAAACCCTAATCTAAATCTAACGATTTGTAAAATTATAATTAGTAACGACGGGAATGACTATCAAATTGTATCATGGAAGTACTTAGGCACTTATGCTATTAAATCTTACTTCAATCAAGTTTTGGGAGACTTTAACAAAGCCAATTTTAATGGTCTATGTACAATACTACTCTACATATTATGTACAAACGCTAAAAGAAACGCTTTGTTTTAAATTACACGTTTTTGTTTAGTGTTACTCAGTCACAAGATCAAGGGCATTTTGTGTGAGTAAATAATGCGCTAACTCTAAGCAGCCACGCCGTATATCACGTTAACTACGTCATATACTTTTCTTATATCCACATGTATAGTGAGAATCAATATAGATAGAAATATCAGTTAACGCTGTATCAGTATTAACTCAACATTTATGAAACATTTAATACAATTACCTAGATAGTTTGTAATTGTTTGAGAGGTATTAAATATGTATGCAGACTAGCCTCTACGTTAACTCGCTCTTTAGCATCGTGCCTATGTACAACTGTTTAGTTAAACAGAATTAGGTCCAAACTAAATCCGTTTGACATGCAGATTTGAGCACAGACCTAAAACCGCCAAATAAACCTAATTTTGGAGGCGGGTTTAACTAAATAAGCTGCAGTGGGTCAGCCTAACCTCAGCGGTGATAATTAGCACCCCATTTCGCTTGGAACGGCGTCAAAATATTAAATTAATGTTGCTTTTCATCAGTGAGTAACCTATTTGAAGAACAGAGCATGCACTTCATTTGCAGGGGCGCGGGCGGCAGGCTTTAGTGAGTGTCTTGGGGCCGCAGTTTATTTTTCTCAGTGAATGCGCGTCGAGAGCCAGCGTTTTGTTTTCCTCGGCGTCCTTCGCTCGATTAGTCGTTTCCCTTTTATTCAGAGACACGTACGAAAACCAGATGCTATCGATGTACTTCCACTGTTTATTTACAGTTTCTATTGCTTTTGTCTCTGTTTGAATTTGTATTTGTAGTGTTTGTACTCTCGTAAAAGCTCTCAAGCACGTTCGGAGAAATGTTAGGCGTACTTTTTCTTTTTGAAATAACGTTTAATTAGTTGGGATGTGGGGATTTGTTTCTGTTACCTTAATACCTATTAAATAACCTGTATTTTCGTTTAATTAAAGCTTATTTTAGGTCGTAGGTAAATTAAAGATAAACAGAAATTATTTAAAGTAGAAATGTTGCAGTATGAATGAACGAGGGAGTCACTTAGTAGCGGAGAAGTTGGTGAAAAACATTAAGCTCATTAAGTGGTAGAGAGACGCGGGCAGTTTGCACTACGCACGAGGAGAGGGTTAACCGCGTCAAACACCAGTTGTCCGCAACTTTTATTACACAAGTTTCAGAGGATGCCGCGTTAAATACACAAAGTAATACTTTAATTAATTATATTTTGTTTCGCTTTTCCAACCGCTTCAAGTACTTTATTTGAAAGTTGAAATAAAACGCATAAAAACAGTTTAGCAACTCAATTAGTTGGTAGTATTTAAAATTATTATGTTCGGGCTATGTAGTTTGATCTTGATTTTTATTCATAATTTTTTATGTTTTGTAGCCATAACTGGTCACTGACTTTCCTAAAATTAAGATGTGGTAAATGGAAAAGGGCGCTTAATGACGCTTTTTGAAAAAGTACACAGGTGAACGCTTCAAGGATAATCTCTTGTAAGACACCCCAAGGGAAAATACCGAAAACCACAAGAAAAACAGCTACACCGAAAATTATATTTTACTTAAAAAAAAAAGTTTTGGAAAAATTTCCATGAACTTAATTTATAAAATTGCTTTATCTTCCTGAGCGTACGAAACGTTTTGTCAATAATCGTTTACGTCATTAGTGACTGTGTTTTATATTCAAAACGGTCTCCCCCGTCAAAGAAAATGGCCTGTGAAATACTGGCCGGGGGAGATCGATCGTTACACTGAATATTTTTGATATAACATTATGGACAGGACATTTATTGATGTCTTCTGAATAGGACTTTTGATGAAAAGCTACAAAAAATTTTGGATGCTTCCACGTATTATTAGTAGTATATTCGCATATTCCGAAAGCGTAATTTCAAAATTTTAGAAAACAATTAAGAAACAGTATTTCAACTCGAAATCGTACCGTTGTAATAGATTACATAAGCCGCATTATCCACTCTACTTAATTACTAACATTTTCAATGAAAACAGAATGAATGATGTGCTTAGTACCGGTACGTCTCAGTCTCTGTAGACTTACATGACAAACGATCTCGTGTTTGTCAGTCGCGGCATGTTGCAACTTTCTACTTATTATAACCGTTTTTCTACCAACAGGTTTACTGAGTCAGCGTTACTTATTATATAATTACGGTGAGTTATGCACAAAGTATACGCACTGTCTGCTCAATAGAGAACAATTAGGAATCCCTACCCTGGCCGCCCAGTTCCGCGCACCCCACACGTCGAGCGGAAAAGGGACTTTTTCTTTTTATTGTCCGTTAATTGCTCTGATTGGTGCGACGGAACGAAATAAAGCCGCATTTGAAGGGATTTGTAGGCTCGCTCGCGTTCAAACGTACCAGCCTCTAATTTAGACTTGATTGTAAAACGGCTACGAGCACTCCTGCTGTTTATATTCTCCCTTTTTATGTGGTTTTTATCTTTATTGAAATTACTGTAATCTCGATCGCAGATGTAGATAAAAGACTGCTCCGCCAAAGTTACTTCGATTTAATCGAATCCAAAATTAGGTGTTCCCTCCATTTGGGGTAAAATGTAAAGCAGGGGAACGCGGAAGGGATAAAAGCGATCCATATGTATTGCACTCGGTTTTTCTCTAATTTATCAAACGGATCATTCATCAAGTGACCGCACGGACACCGAACTAATTAACGGTATTGCGCTGCGATAGAATGAATCTTCTCACTCCGTTCAGAATTAATCGTTCAAGGAGGGGCCTGGCACGACGGTTGAGTCAAGAACAACTGCAAGAACTAATCTATTGTACGAGTAGTTAGAACTCAACACTAAGTAAGGAACAAAGCGCTGTGACAGTACTTGGGGGTTATTTCGATCTAAGGTTGTTAGTTCATTGCACTGGCTAATGGCTCAGGTGAGTGCCTGAACATACCTACACATAATTCAGTTTCCTGCTGACGTAATATTCATGTATGTACGATACGTGGGTTCTCCGGCGATGAATTTATTACTACGCTCGATACCGACCGAGTGTATCGTCTAAGAGTTATTACTTTAAGAGTTGAGTGAGCAATAAACATGATACTACCTACAAATATCTCTAGAACGAAAGCAATCGTTACGCATTAAAAGATTTATATCCATCGTGAGTCTTATCGGAAAAAATAGAATATTAGAAAGGGTGAGATATGTTACGAAGTCTGACTTTTAATAAAAAATGTCGAGAGGCAAGTAAAATATTCAACATGTAGCTATCTAAAAAAATGAAAATGTTCGCGGTTTCTTCTTATTTTTTCCACTTGTAATGAGTGACTGTCATGTTATTACATATAATTATAACAGAATACTTTTTTCCGTCGCCTGAAAGAATTTTTCTTCGTCGTTTGAAAAATGTTATTAAATATAACATTACCAAGTACTGTTCTTACACGTGTCTGATATAATTAATGTTGTTTGTTTACCTGTTTGTTTTGCGGCTGTTTCAGATAAACTTTAAACTTTGACGTTTGTAGGTAGACTGATGACTAACTTACAATAAGGTGTTCTCAAAATATAAGACGTCAATCGCGAATAATACTTTAGGTCCCACTTAGTTGAAGTAGTATGTTGATCAGTGAAATCTGAAACCTTAACTTTACAATAGATTTCGCAAAGTTTATAAGACAAATGGCCAGTTATACAGTTTATTTGTAGTGTCAGATAGTCCATCTGCCAAATAAAAAGGAAAGCAAATTTAAAAAAAAAACTGTCAAAATGTCATCTTGTAACCTATTTAGAAGTGGTCGAAACGCGCCTTAAATAAATTGTATAGTGGCCAGTATCATTGTATATTTAGTAAGTAGCACAATGTAGTTCGCGCCTCGAGCAAACACCTAGCAAGGTCTCAATGTTTGAGGGTGGAAAGCTATAAAATCGCGACACCGCACTGAATGTCTGTCACTTGGGAGACGGCAAGAATAACGACAGAACATTCTTCGTGTTTGTACTGAAACGTACAGCCGGCTCTAATGATGTCAGATGAATAAGCTTTTGTAAAACATGTGATGGTGCAAGTATTAATGTTTGGAATGTAACATAGTATGCGAATTATTGATAGTGACTTATCTTACAAATTGAAAAATCTAAAAGTATACAGTAGGTACATTTTATGAAATTTTGTGAGCAGAGTCATTGATATTATAATAGATTTTAAGATTATATTGTTGAATTTTTCTGTAGTCTAACTGTAGTCTGTCAGTATCATTATAAAGAAACAATAAGCTTCGTTAATAACGTTACTCAGTTTATTGAAAGGAATATATTTCAAGCTGGCGCTAATGGATGAATACTTAGTGACGCCTTGAGATGTAGATATCGGAAGAAACTCGATATCTTGATGCAGAGCTCGTGCCAGCGAACAATATTGTGCTGTTTATATAAAACTTTTGTAATGAAAATATTTGGATACTTTTATCTAAAATGACTTTTGTTTCAAGTTGGTTTCGGTAATTAAAAGCAGTTTAACTATTGAATTCATATTATTGTCATATAGTTTTATAGTTGGACTTTTTGTGTATAATCATTCAGATTTTCTTATAAGTGGCGCACCCTGTAGACTACATTATCTGTGGTGTGCGGTCCGACAAGGGAGTCGGATTTACGGTCGGATGCAATGAGCCGACCGACCATTCAGAGTAGCGTGGCCTCGCCTTTTTGCATGATATTAAACTGGAAAAAATAAAATAAAAAAGTTGATATAAAGGGAAACTTGGGCGTGGAATTATCATGAAAAGCGGAGGTGCTGCCTCGATGCCTAGGTAACTTCGAACGATGTTTTTTACTTGTAGTGCTTTGTGTAATTTTCGGTACATATTTTATAGAGCCGTTTAAACGCAACACTTTCATTTGGTAAGATTCCCATATCGCCAATCTATATACTAATCTATATTAATATTATAAAGCTAAAGAGTTTGTTTGTATGTTTGAACGTGCTAATCGCAGGAACTTCTGGTCCGATTTGAAAAATCCTTTCAGTGTCAGATAGCCCATTTATCGAGGAAGGCTACAGGCTATAATATATTCACACGCTACGACCAATAGGAGCAGAGTATCAGTAAAAAATGTTACAAAAACGGGGAAAAAATTCACCCATTCTCTCTTATGTGACGCAAGCAAAGTTGCGCGGGTCAGCTAGTTCACCATATAAACCTCTACCTACACCTTCACGTATAACAGGCGTGATCGCTAAAAAAATCTTAGTCGATTTTTTTGTAACTTGGCGAAAGTTTTACTTTAGAGGGACTAAAAACTTAGTTCCTCTATAAAACAAAAAGGTCGTATTTTTAAATACTTACTCTTTTTATAACTTCGTGATAAATGAATAAATTTCTTAGGAAGTCAACAACTTGTTAAAGAACTAACTCGAGTTATTAAGTTGTCACTACTCGCGGTGGAAAAAGAAAGCCTTTATACCGGCCACAAGAAATGGTTTCTATTTTGTATAATGATTACAAATAAGAAAAAAGAACTACAATGATATTAAGTTGTTAGTGACAGCTTTATGGCTGTCACTTTAAAGAGTAGGGTAGTTGTCATTTACTTAAACAGCGGGAAAAGACAAGGAAAAGCGCGGCAAGAAAACTCAGTTCTCTTACTTAATAGGAAGGTCCGTATAATGAGGCTAAAATCACATTTTATAAACATTGAACGACACAAAATTATATTTTGTTACATTACGATGATAAATGGAGATCTTCGCCTTCGAGAATTTAAAACGCATAATTATACTTAGCCTGTATAAACATTCAAATATTTTTACAGCATTTCATTACATATAATGTACAAAGAGGAGTAGGTACAGCAGTCCGTTCGTGTTCTAGAATTAATCAGTGACCGGGACGCTTCGCTATCTTTCACTCCGTCGTTGCTTCCATTATAGATTTTTTTTATACTAAAAGCTTATCGCCTCATTGGTCTCGCCTCTTTCGAACACTGCGGAGCCTCTGGCTTCGATCTTTTATGCTAAAAATGGAACTTGAATATTCTTTTTTCAAACTTTCATGACGTTACTCAGATACTCAGTTATTGAATCGTGTTTGCATTTTTTATTACTGATATAAAACAAAGCGTGTGTTAATTGTGAATAACAAGCCATAACAACGAATAAAACAACTGCGGTTACTGCAGTAGCATAAAATAAAATAGGTCATAAAATAAACAAAGGTACAGATTTTTCCATTTTTCTGTGTGGCTTTTCAATACGAGCTTAACGAGTAGAAAGTCGAAATAACGCAGGTTGTATTGAGTTTGAAATTGGTATGAAATCAAATAAAATCAATTGCGAAGTTTGAGAATTGTTATAATTTTCAGAGTATAATTTTAATGACCAATTACTGAATAAAATACGAGTAGACAGTTAAATAAATTTGCAATCAGTGTAGTTCGCTTCACTTCTCTAATTCGACGATAGTAATCGCGTCTGAGATACGAGTTGAGCCGAGTGATTTACTACAGTTGTCTCCTTAGTTAACGAGGGAAACTTTTTGCGCCTCCAACACGAGAATAAATTAGCTAAATTGTACCGTCAACTGATCCGGCTGTTAATACCCGTCTTTTAAAAGGTTTCATTTACTCACTTCATAATGGTGTGCGAAGTTATACGAGGAAGTAAAATAACATGTAATTACAGTGAAAAGTGTAACAAGATCAGATACTTGGAGCTTAATTTAACTCTCTGTATAAGTAACAAAGACCGAACTAACACTAAAGTGTCGAACGACCCCAGTAAGAAAACAGATCGCTGTGGTAATCTGATTTACCTTTCAAAAACGTTTAGGTCTTTTGTTTCCGCACTTAGTTGGATAAATCTTGTTCACATTCGACTAAAACTGAAGCAGCAGGTCAAAAGCGTAATAAAAACTTTACTATTCCGTATTGGCAATGTACGTTTGAAGTTGGTACACGGTTCAGAGAATCACAGACACGTATAATCGTTCAACTATCAAAAGCTTGTCCAGGTCAGTAACTCCAAGAATTGAAGATCTCGCCGTTCGAACTGAAATTGAGGGTAAAAGCCCCACTAGACGTCAAGATACTCGAGAACTGGTTGACCTAATGCAGAATAGATGAGACAGGGGATGCGACGTAAGAATACGTTTACC
Source organism: Anticarsia gemmatalis (assembly GCF_050436995.1). Classification (NCBI taxonomy): domain Eukaryota; kingdom Metazoa; phylum Arthropoda; class Insecta; order Lepidoptera; family Erebidae; genus Anticarsia; species Anticarsia gemmatalis. The sequence continues at coordinate 7,040,205 of NC_134752.1, forward strand.
GTATACCTACGTGCTCGTATAAAACGGATCGTTTTGTGACGTTTTTTTCCTTTTTACTGTCTTTACGTGATGAATACCGAATAAACCATTGACGCTAATTGCGTTAGCGACATATGAAGAGATATTAAACAGAATATAAAGTAACATTTTGCCGAAATAAACGAATTGTATATGGGTTTTATTTGACGCATGTAGTTCATAATTAATACGCGTTGCGGATGTGTAAGCCGAAATATATTTTGTTTTTATAATATGTACGATTTGCGATGTGATTGAGTGTTGAATCAAAATGAAAGAGTATAATCAGTGTATGGAGAGACAACTATAACGAGTGGTAAACGGACGCTGAAACTTTTCTCAATAAAGACACTACAAGACAGAGTTGTGAAAGACAATCGGATCTTTACTCGATACACAAACTTGAAATACTTGACTTAACACAACAAACTTTAAACAACATTTATGTTAGTTAAAAATACTTTTAGTTGTATACGTAGCAGGCACGTTTACTTTGTATACCTCTACCAATCATTACGGATATTCAGAGGGAAGAAAAAAGCAAAATTAGTGTAGCCCAGGTAATCAGTACCCTCACTAATTGCGTTGCAAAGGTCAGACGGCAGTCCCGTGTAAATACTGGTAAACCGATTAGTCTCCAAGCCGCCTCCGAGATATGCCAAGATACCCGTGAAAGGCTACGGTAAATATACTAAATATACTGCGAGATATCGTTGCTGATATTTCCATCTTCAGTTAAATAGATAAACATACATATACAGAGTGTTTTCTTAGAAGATTTAGCTGAAATGCGTGTAATTGTTTGTTGTGTTAATTTACCTCTTGTCAATAAACAACTAAATGTTCTAAAACTAAGATAGTTTAGGTACTAGTACTAAAAGTTGTTTGTCTAAATAAGGGGTAGTAATATCACGAGTTAATTTCATAATTCTTCGTCAAAACGAAACAATTTTTTTTTCTCCAAAAACTATGTGACGAAAGTGTCATCTGTGTCATGAACGTTTTAATTCGCGTCTAGCAAATTAAATGCCATTAATCTCATAAAAGTATTCCATGAAATCTAAGTAATATGAAATATTTTCCGTATTATATTGTCCTTCAAAGATGTAACTACAATGTGTTTTATCCTTCAAAAGTGTGTCAGGCTGTCCACACTATTCTATTCGGCATAAGTTATTTCAGTAGGCAAAGACGGTCAAAGAATACTTTTACGGGTAGATAATAATTAATTCAAGAGTGAACTGCGCTAAACTTGGCACAAGTGAAGCTTGCCAATACAATTTGTAAGTCGTGTCAGGTGCTAAAAACTCCCGAGTACCGGACCGGAACGAACAAGACAGTAAATCTGGATAAATTCAATCTGACCAAGTTTTCCTTGCAAGTCTCACTAGTGCAAGAACCCGAAATTCAGTGCTTTTACTTGTATTTTCTAATTAAAATTGTAGCTAGTAGTAACTACACTAACTAGGTGTACTCGACAACTTACTAATTGGTTTATTTAGTAAGACGTTCCATCTTTATTTTAAGAATAAGAATGTACTAATTGGCAACTCGATACTTGCGTTAACAAAAGTTCGGTATCAAGTAATATTTTTAATTAGATCTTCTAGTTTCTTTTAAAATATCTAATGAAATTTTTCGTGAGATGTAATGCAAATATTATGAAATTAAAATAATAAGCTTGGTCTCATAATGCTGACTCTATTTTAAAGGTATACCAACGTCGAGCAATTTTGGTAGACACGGATTTTCTCAATTAGATTTTATAAATTAGGATTTTTTAAACCTTAAGTTTTAGTAAAAATGTATTTAATAAATGCTAACCCTGTTATATAAATTATTCGACAATTGTCATAGAAAATCTTTGCAGATCCATTTCACACAAGTAATCCCGATAACGTCTGAATATGTGTGGCCTGTTCAAAACATAAATCATACTCTGATATCATTTAAATTTTGTGACTCTCAAAATTATTTATGTCATAAAGATATCACATTTCAGATTTAATATTAAATAAATTGCTTGATTCCAAATAAACGTTGTTCTGAGCGAAAATTAAGATATAAAAGAATGAAATAATTACAGTATTTGAGTTCAATTTTACAAAACATCACCAGTATTTGTTCGTTGTTACGAGAAATGTTTAATGAAATGTAAATTAAACGTAATGCCGTGTTTTATATATTTTTACGATTCTTCCTTTCGGTCATTTTACGTCTAACGTTTTTTCTAGCTCGCGCACTTTATTGGGCGCCTTAAATTTAGCTGATAGCAATATTTTTGCTTTTATTAAACGGCAGGCGCTTTTGGTGTTCACGAGGTCACGAGAAGATTTCTTGGTTAGTATAGGTCTGTTATATTGGTACCTTATAAGAAGGAAATATGAAATTTACGTTTGTGTAGAATATTATGTAACCTAACTTTATAATTTTATGGAAATTATGCATTATATGAATATTAATAGTCAGTTATTCTACCTAAAAATAAATAAATAGAGCATCGTAGAGTATCTATGTTGATATACTTTTGCAGAATAGTGATGTTCGGTAGGATAGAAATTCGTATGTCTTTATATATAAGGGCAAACGGGGATTTTTCGTTGAAAAGGGTAATGTAAACAATCCGAGCTTACCCGGATCTTATCATTGTCCACTTTTTGTTTTCGTAAATGTCACATGATATTTTTGTAATGTAAACATTGGATTGTTTTTGTAACGTATGTACTCGTATTAGAATACATTGTTTTATTTGTTACCAGCCAGAATTAAATAAATTGTACCATTTAACTTTCACTCTTACAATAAAAGTAATTCGAATCCATAATTGTCGTCTGACTCTACACGGGCCTGTTGCGTAGGCCATAGCAATGAATGAACAATCTTTGGAAAATACTCAGTATAATACATGTATAGACATAGACAATCATTGTTTTAACGAAATCTTTATATAGTATTGCAACTTTCGACATTATGTCATTTATATTGAGAGGTTTACATTTGGATTTATTTGATAATTACTTTTTTAAGCATACTCAAGAGACGCTGATCAATTTTCAATGGATAAAGTGGCCATCAGCGGTGCTATATTACAATAAAGGTGCAAGTGGTCTCGATTCGCCCCTCTAATCGAAGCTCCCTGATAAAATAATAATTTAAAATTGAGAATTTGAAATGAAAATCTCAGATTTATTTTACATTCTTGAATAGCGTCGCCGAACGATAGCCAAAGCTTCATTCGTCACTCATTTCTTTGAAAGTCTGATAGCTACCACAAAGGCAAAGATAAAAATCGGCAGCCAGTTATCGGTTCCACGGCTTGCGATCTTTTGTACCCTCGAAAAGGATTTGTGGAGCCATCGGAGCGTATTGCACCTACAGACGGTCCTTTTAAGTTATTCGATCGGCTTATTGCTTCAGATTGCTAAGGTGTTTTGTGGCCGTTAGCTAGTATGCCTTTGTGCAATAATATATTGGGCTCGTTTGTACTCTCGGAGATTTATGAACGTAATTCGAAATGTTTCGTTAGCCAACTGAGGTGACCGAAGTCGGTAATGGACAATTTAAAGTAAAATAGTGTCATAACATACAGTAAACAAATTAAATAAAGTTTTTGTTTCTAGGTATTGGCCTTATAGAATAAATAAAGTTGGTAAAACCAAACAAGCAGCGATAAAGTTAGTAAAAGTTGTTTATTTTCGCAACCTTTTTCAATATTTAATGACTTTGTACAACGTAGGTTTAGAGAGAGGTAACAAACTAACAACAGGTAAACAGGTACTAATTTGGCAAATGTTCTGAATAATATAATGGCTTAATGAATTAAACCATTTTATTTAGTAGCAATCCGAGTAAATATCGCGCAAAGAGTACGAAGAATAACAAACAGCTAATCCGGTTAAGTTAATAAAGAAAGAAAAAATATATAAGTTTGCCATTCTACCGTTTTACTTACAGCATGAACTATTTGTTCATACGATAAACACGAGGAAAGTGCTCAGTCGATTTTACTATATTTTCAGCGGATTCCCAGTTGTTTTTGCTGCAAAAGAAAAGGTAGAGAATTAGGAGCAAAGGGGTGTGGGATGTTGGTTGTAAATCCCGAAGGGTCTACTTTAGTGAGCGTCTTTAGCTATACCTACTACTACTTACCTCATAGATGAATTTAGACGTCGATTTTGTTCGGCAGAACCGGGAATTTATTCTTCTGTAGGTATGTAAAGTATTTTTGGAACGCCTTTATTTTTTAACAAACAGTATTGTGACCGGGGTAAAGGTATTCGAATACTTATTTGTTATTTCTTGGAATTCGTTTATAAAACATTGGTTCCCAACGTGATTGCAAGAGAAAAAAAGAATGACTCATTTTATTAACCTTCATAGCGCCAAATTAGGTACATATTGCCGAATTGTGAGTATAAAGGAAAAAACTTACTTGAAGAAATGATTAATTTGTAAAAATAATCCTATTATACAATTCTTTGAAAGATTTTCTGTCTATTGAAGTATAAAGAGTTGTATCTTAGTAGTAGACTTTGTAATGCGAATTAAACTCCTTTCGCAAATAGTTTACAATATTTATTTAACACAATTATTTCCCCTTTGTTTCAACTTGTCTACGTGTTAATGATTTTATTGTGCTGTTACTATTATACAAAAGTTATTGTTCGTTAGTTATTACATTGAATTTAAGCGTAACTTTCGTGTTTGAACAATACGACGGAGTTATGTCTGAGGCTCCGCGGTAATAACAAAGTAATTTCTTGTCATGTTGTTTTCGCATACTTAGAGAACTTGAAGGAAATTATTTGTGTACATAATTACCCTTGCGTATTGTTGTCTCATCTGAGAAATGGGAACGGCGGCCGGTTTACAAAGTGAAATGAATCGTACTGAATTTTAGAAGAGGTACGATACAGTTACAAGTGTCATTGGTGAGCTACAGATTGTTCTTTGCCGACGGCTTATGATTTTATAAATAAAGTAGCTACTACTTTCAAAACCTCAAGTAGAGCTTTTGTTATTCTTTTAGAACCTGTAGCTGTTCGCCGTAATAAGAAAAACGAGTATGTCTCTGTCTAATTCTATGAATCCTTAATTAAACATATTTTCTGTGGTATCTGCTATGTCTGTCTCAAACATCACGTTTTAATTTATATTTATTTATCCCTACTACAAACAACTCTCCTTCGGGCGACAAATTTTTGCTCAAGCTTTTTCGGCGGCTGACTTTTTGAACTGTATCGGTAAAATATACTTACGTTTCCACAATTTGTTGGCACACAACGAGCTGGCAAATGAAACATAGTTTTTTCTTTGGCACAAGAGCAATCCTACTATCACTCGTAAAGTGTTGCTTCAAACATATTCTGCTGCGTCTGTTTACTCAACTCTCGACTGTAAAACTAGTTTCTACAAAACAAACAAGCTAATGTTATCTTACTAAAATATTTAATTCCTAGTTGATGTGCTTTTACGTCCGTACGGCAAATATAAAACTTATACGGCCAGAGTCAGTTGCTATGTCCTTTGGGTCTTTAGTATGTTGCTAGAGTAAGAGTTTAGTTTGTCCTTTATTTTGCAAAAGGATGTTGTAGTTTTTATGATCGTACCATTTCTATTGCCTTTCAAGGGGCTCGTTGCCAGTTAAATTCACAGGCCAATAAGCGGAGAATATTTTAAACAGCCCTTGCCACTACTAGTGCAAGCTTTAATCAGTAACCGTAAGTTGTCATTTGGCCGTGTCTGTGACGTAACTTCAAACATTGTAATTTGTCTCTTTTCACTTACAAAGTACGTCTTCCAACCGACTTCCGTGACCTTCCTAAGCAAAATCCCAGTGGGTTTGTACCAGCCACAGTAAACGTTGGACGTCAGTACCGTGGCTTACAAAGTACTAAGCAGAAACGTGCGAATTATTTACAAACGTAATATAAGTACAGCGGTGTAGCCTGCTACAAGTTGCTCTGAGTTTCGTAAGAACTAAGCGAGCGTGCGGTGTTAATAACGTACGGGGTACTTACCTACGTGTAACATGTAATTTGGCCTGTTTCATATAGATTTTCTACTACGTATTAGGTTTCCGAAGTTAAGCGGTGAAAACGGAACCCTTGAGTGGTAATTTACTTCTAATCACCGATACAACCTTTGGTATGGGTGCCAATTTAGATGTTAGGCAACTAAACTTATTATCGTTATCCATTGTAAGCTTGTGTCTTCGTTAGAAAAGGTGCAATAAAAAAAAATGTACAGTTGTTTTCTTTAGATTTTGTTGCAGCTTTACAATTTCTAATCCGCATTGTACCTGCATTCACTTTATCGTTGCTTACATCCGAGTTGAATGTTACCTGAAACGTCTTACCTAACCTTAAAGGTATTAAACCGGGTCCGATTCCGTTGTCGGCGCGTTGCGCCGGGCACACTGTGAGACCATTCAATGCGGTTCGATGTAGTATCGCCGAGCGGCTTCTGTTGCGGCGGCTGCTGTTTGTCTTTATAAATGTTGCATGATATTGTTTGCATTTGTATCGGGCGCGCGGTCGTCGACCCTGATATCCGTTTAATATGATAATCCGCATGCAAACAAGCGGCGGATTGCCCGGCTAAATTATTTATGCACCCCGGCCTGCGGCTGATGGCTTCACTTGTTGGCGACGACTCGGATTTTATTGAACCCCCGAGTTTCGGGTGGACAGGTGAGACCGTCCGTGACAAACTTTTTTCACAAGTAATCCTGGACATAAATTATTTACGAGTTCACCGAACAAACGAAAGCTTGTGTGCGAAACGCGGACACGAGTACACAGACACCGCGCCGCTACTGTCCCATGCGCTTGAATAAATTACGAATGAAAAAATGTGATTGTGTTATTTTTTGGTGTAGATTTTACCTGGCATCGCATGGGTGCTTCGAAACGACGATATTTCATCTAAGTTATTGCTGTCACTGAACTGACCCGGCTCATTCCAATTTGACAGCATTGATTACATTTTTATGTAGAGATCCGTTATTGAAGGAACTTCATTACGGATCAATCGCGGGTTGAGCGAGGTTAACTTCCTATTTAGCAATCTGAATCAAATCCTCGCTTTGTAATAGGAGGCTGTGGTACAAGGGACGCGTGGGAAGATGGTAGCCCGGCTTAGACAGATGGTAATCAATTTCGAAGTAATTGAATCTGGTCAGGCGTGCATGCATCATCCGAGATCTAGACGAGCCGAGGAGCGACCGCCCTAATGAAATAATGCTTGCTGTAATTCTATTGTATCTACGTACTTGTAGTATTTCATTTAGATACGGACGTGTACGTAATGAATTTATTGGTACTCTGGCGAGTAATCGCTACAGATTAATGTGGGGAACTGTTCAAATTGGGTCCCAACATAGTTGTTAGGTTGCTTTAGTCTTGCTTATTTGTTCTTGGCTTTCGGAAACATTTACGATAGGGTGCTATAGTAACATTTGATTTGATTACATTAATAACACAATTTAATCGTTTTATACCTAACTGTAGTCCAACTTTTTGGATGTTTGCTAGCTTATCATGTATCTCAGTCAACGTACGTTGAAATACGTAAAGCACATTTTAATTTTCAATGCAACAGCCACCAAATGATGCCATAACCTAAATAGATATTCTACAGCCACATTTCATTGACGGCCTATACAAAATTGGCACTATTAAGAAACGATTTCGTCGACAAATCGCTAGTCATCTCGCGATTACGCGTCCACTTTAGGAAGAAGTGCGTGAACGTTACGTATTAGTACGTGTCCGGTATAGTGAAGGGCACAAAGCAATAACTCATAATGAACGGAATAACAGCGAATCTAGTAATCTGCGGCTCTCTGCGGTCGCTGATAATGCCATTACTAGTGGTCTGTTACGTGTTGCGGTTGCTGTGCGTTATGTTGCTAAATGTAGCTAATTTGCGTTCAATCACGAGTTTTGATAAATTTTGATGGATGTTCCCGTTACTTTATTTGTTTGGTGGGTGGGCTTGACCTAAAATCAATAATGCATAAGGTCGATATTATACGTTCAGTAAAGACTTCGGTATATGAAACCTAGAAAAAAATGTTAACTGTTTGTTCCGTACAAAGAAATATGCCAAAATAAAGGCGCGATTTGGATTTTTTTGACTCTGACTCTGACTTTTAGTTATGTACATTTGATCAGTAGCAATTCTCTGCAGAGGGAACAGTCGAGTATTGAGAGTTTGAAATTTAAAATGTACTGCCAAAATAGTTCTTACGGAGCCCGGTAGAGGCGCTAAACAGATTTTCGTGTAAAATTTTTCGAGCTCAGATAGCCGGTTGTCGGTAGTCGATAGCAGTATCGAGCTACAGCACTCCTAGCGGTAATCAAGAAGGTTTATCGGGGAATTAATCTCATAAGATCATAAATATAAAGCAACTGTTAATCTGTGGAGACTCATGTGTCATCCTGATTACTTAGTCATTGGCATTTAATGATAACTTCAGATGTCAAGGCGTCTTCGCAATTACGAATACGAGACATTTCCATGTATTGGATTAGCCTACGGTCTTCAAACACTGTGACGTGTTTATACGGAAACAGATTGATTAACTTGTAATAAACTAAGCAAGCATTCTTCCCTCTGCTGTGTTTGTGTTTAATTTAATAAAGGTAAGCTCTTTAGCCTACGGATCTATTTGAGTAGATATATTTTTATGTGTCTCTATGAGATGTAATCTATTAAAATACTGCATAATTACTACTTTGTTTCAGTCATTTAGCCGTGATATTATAATGACAACAATCACCGACCGGTTTAAAATTCGTATATTATTATATTCTTTATATTATTATTTTATAAACAGTAAAGTGCATGCATAAATGCAACACAACAAGTCCTTTATCAAAAAAGACGATGAAAATTCATCGTAAAACATCGATATTCATAAAGTACCAAAGTATTAACCTGCACGTTAGGTCAGACAGAAAGTTCGTAGAGATTTATTGGCAGATATGTATGTTAAAACATTTCATCGGCTTGTATCAGCAAAACTTTTAACTTACTTTACGATTTCTCTCTGAAGCACTTTTCCATTTGATTTTTACTTTGGGGCTCTTTTTTATTTTATTTAGTGTTTGATAACTGTTGAATGAAGAATTTCTGAGCATTTTAACTATTTGTATGGTATTTTTAGAATTATATAATTGGTGATGATAAATTCATAAATCGAATCAATTACCATTTTGTTGCTCTTTAGTCTGTCCAGTAATTAATCGTAATAATTCACTAAAAAACGGATTCCTTTCGTTCGAAGAGTATTGGTTTTAAGAACCGAATGCTTTAAGCGCGGATTTCGGAAATATGTTGCCTTTATTGTCCATTATGTGGACCGCCCGTAGCTAACACTGCAATCGGAACTTTTCAGCTTCCATTCAGTAATAGACTCGCTTGTTTTCATTTGATTGATGACAGAGCAGAGTTGAAACAAAACAACCATCGAAATCAGAGACGTATTCGTGCACCAAAGCAAACTGCCGCAGGTAGTGCCGAAAAAATATAGGCTTGGCAAAAAATAACTTTGCTCTCTCGTTTTTCAACTGCACTGTTTTTTCAAACTAAATAATATTCAAATTTTGACCACCTATTGGTAGTACTATTTTAGAATATTCGATTTACAATCGCCTTTATGTTGAAGAGCTTATCTCTCAACCTGACGAAATCTTAGTATGAAGTTTAGCTCAAATCTTCTTATCCTTGAATATTATTAAATGTACAAGTTGCCTTGACTATTAATAAAGAAGTTTTCTTGTTCTCGCATAAAAAATATTATTCATAAACAGTGTCAGTAATAGACCGGTTGACCGATTGACCGAATCTTTGGCAAAGAAAGTCAACTCATTTGTTTTTACGATCAACAACGGGTAACATGTTCCCCTAGATACCGATGCAGTATAATTTAATCAACACCTTTCGGCTACTGAATTAATTAATATTAAGTCGGTAGAGTGTTGATAGGTACAGTAAAAAGTAATACTGTTTTGATTGAAAACCTGTAAATGACAAGAAATGATGTCATTTTGCACTGATTACTTGCTTTCCAAGTCAGTGAATTTAAATAATTCCCAAGTCTATAGAAAATTTATTAAGTTAATTTATTCAAAGAAAACTTTTAATACATTTTCGGGAACAAAGAGACGAGGTGATTGTTTCACAACCTGTCAGCGCCAATTACTTGATGTCTCGAAAAGTAGGCAATTTCGTTTGTTACATATTTCCAAGCTGAAAGCGGTGTTTCGTAAATTGTGTTAAGAGTTTAGCGTAAAGCCGTACGCGAGTCGGACAGTACGGCCCAACGTATGCTAATGAGGACGCAACGAAATGAAACAAGATTGTCAGGTTTATAAAAATAACAGGCGAATCCACTTTCATTTTTATTCCGAGTTCCGGCGCCATGCTATTGTTGTTCGCGCCACTACAAAGGGAACGCATTCTATTTTATTTCTCAAGTGCGTTTTGGAGAAAGCATTACATAAAGTCAAGTTGTTCAAGTTCCTTGGCCTCTGTCTTTATAATACTTGGATTTTCTCATAAACCTCTAAAGCCTTACGTAATTTGATGTTATAAAAATATCGAAAACAATGTAAACTCGACTGTTTTCACAGTTGCCTCTTCCTATTATTCACGAACAAGCAAAAAGGTAAAATAAATAGAATGTACTAATTTCTAAAGTTTCACGTTATATTCCAACTCTGTTGTTTCTAAGTTATTTAGTTGAGTTAATTATGATTTTGTTGTTAATTACTGTTTAATTTTCAGTTCTGTTTAAGCGTTTTATTATGCAATTTATTGCAAAACAAGTAATTTAGTCTAAGCTATTTTAGATATGTTAAATACTGATAACTCTAAATGCACAACTCATAGCTGCATTTCACAGAATAAGACTATAATAGAACAACAGGTACTACCTACCAGGGCTACTTACTAGTATTTTTAAACCACACTTACAAACTCAATAAAAGAACTTGATTGCCTTTTGTGGAGTTTAAAATTACTCGTCTTCCGACTTAGAGTGTGGTTTAACAGATGATCTATAGAGCACCGACTTTACACGTTTTTCAACGAAGATCAACAAAAATGATTAGCATCTCTTGGAAATTTTGCAAAGTAAGAGTTTGTGAAAAATTGATGGGGATTAAGTTACCGGTCCGTGGACGCTTCTGCAGTCGCCGGTTCGCTTATGAGGATGGATTACGACGCGGACGTCCGCGGGGCTCCTGATAAATTACTTCATAACGCGTTAAAGCCAACTCTTGCGTACGTCGCATCGACGCCCGCAAAATGAAAATTAATTTATCGGAAACCGTTGTATCAACATTATTTCTTCATTAATATTTAAATTAAGCAACATTTTCGATTAATGCATTGAAACATGAGTGCATAATAAATAATTATGGTCACGTACTGCTAAAGTAAGATTATTTAGCGATGAAACTAAAGTGTGAATATTTTTTGCGTCAAGCGTGACGTATAATATTGGCACAGACATAACTTTGTATAATGTCTTATTCATAGCGACGGCGACGGCGACGTCTCGAGGTATTTGTGGATTAATGTCGTCTCCAATTATAAGTGAGAGAAACTTCAAAGGCATGGGCCAAGACACCGTGGGCAATCAAGTTTGCTTACCGTCAAATGACCTTCAGAGAAAGCGTAACATTTGACCGATCACTACTTCTAAGTCGATTATTAAAATGAGACAATATCAAAGCGTTTCTATTTTGTAATACGATCTTGTACAAAATAGATCTGGGGGCACGGAAGTGCCCCCGCAAGTCGAGCAAAAAAAAAGCGGCACGGTCGTAACATCCTTTTCTCGAAGCAATTCGGGCTATTTTTGACACCCCTATAATTTCGTTGTGGATAAATCAAGAAGCCTGGATTTTCAGCAACTAATTAGTCATTGTATAAACACGGCATATTTAAAATTTCAGTCAATTTGAACCAGTGGTTTAAGAATGACAACTTGTTAAAATTTTGAATTTTGTCACTCACTGATTCACTGATTCACTGACTCACTGACTCACCGATCATCAAAAGTCTAAGGTACTTCTAGCAGACTTAGAAGCTTAAAAATTAGAATACAAATAGGGTTTAGTGTCTTAATCATGGGAAAAATTTAATATTTTCTAATTTCGGTCCAGTTTTCTAAATACACCAACTGCAACAATAACTTTGTAATCTCATATAAATGTATAAGATTACAAGGTTACATTTGCAGTTAATGAATCATTATTACTGTAGAAAATAAAATAAATAGGTGTAAATAGGTACCTACTATATGAGGCATAACGGGAGGGGGTATAGGGTTGGTAAGGGTGTTTAGCCCATGAAACTGAACAACATTCCCATAGGAAAATATGTTGAGTTATGAAAAAAAAACGTCTTTCCATACAAATTAGACTTATGTTCGCTCTACAAAAAGAAGTGAGATGCCATCAAAAACATTCTGTAAAAACCTCAAGTCTCGCCGTAAAAAGTTGTGAGATCTATATAATACCAAGTCGATTAATCTATTTAGTCTCTACTTAAAGGACCTTCTGTCTTAAGTTATTACGTATGTTATTATCATGCCAATTTAAAAAAAAACCTTTAAAACAAATAGATCGACTTGGTCATAGCAAGAAAACACAAATTCGCCATTAATATTTCAGGAGCATTAACTTCTCGTCGTGCTGTGTAGTGTGATACATACTAATAATTAAATCATGCGATGGCCAGGTCGGTCCATTTGTTTTAAAGGTATTTTTTTTAATTGGCATGATAATAACATACGTAATAACTTAAGACAGAAGGTCCTTTAAGTAGAGACTAAATAGATTAATCGACTTGGTATTATATAGATCTCACAACTTTTTACGGCGAGACTTGAGGTTTTTACAGAATGTTTTTGATGGCATAATAATTACAATTTCCGGTGAAACATCAATTTCATAACTAGATATTGGCACTCTTCAATCCGAGTTTTATAATATCGAAAGCAAAAGCTGAATTTCCAATACATATGTACAGTACGTGTAATAAACTCGATTCCAATACGAGTAAGCGCGGTATATTACATGCAATATAAGATGCGATCATGCGATTCCACACATTTTTTATTCAAATATTGGAACGGAAATACGTATTTAGCACACGATTAATCTTATGCAACCTCAATTGGAATTATGGCACTATACCTACCGTCGCACGTAACAATTATAATTACTGAGTCTAATTACTACACGTACGGCAATATGGAGCAGACAGACGTTTTAAATCTCCGTTTAATTAGTTTCATAACAATCAGATAAAGGTAAGAGCAAACGGAAGACGTTTGTAAAGTGTCAACGTTAAACCAAAGATATGATTATTGCAGTATTATAATATTATATGACATAATCATGTAAGAGTATTCGCGTGTTTTGTATTCCACAAGCTTTGTCCGTGGCGATGCTTTCTGAACAAAGTGTCGATGCCTTCAGTCTACCTATTGTTCTTAAGAAATTGTATTGTTCTTGTGATATCAAAGACACGAGCACTTTTAAGAGATTTCATTCAAATAATGTACAATCTCTCCTTTTTGGTAACATTTTTATAGCACCGATAATGATCTTTACGCGGCGTGATTTGATGAGTCTGAACGACCATAAAGAGTAGCAATGCCTTTGAACGGCTGAGTAGTTTCCGGCAGTATTTGGACAGATAAACAGACGTATTGGGAACATTATGTACCTAGTTATGAGAGTGGTGGGAGGCGCCGGCGCCGCGCGGCCTTGGAGAAAGTGTATGAGTGCGGTTTCACCTCGGATCTCGGATCTCAGCACTGAGCCCAGCTGATCTCCCTGCGATATTGCCTCACGTAACCGACGATATCTCCTTTTGAAGTTCAACCGTCGATAATTTGATGGTTAATGACGAACATCGGGTGAATTACTTTTAGATTATAGTGGAGCTACCGAAGATACCGTATTGATCGACATATATAACTTGGCAAAATTTTGCGCAGCTTTTACCTGCGACGTTCTATTGCAACACGACTACAGTTTGTGTAACTAGGTTCATCACTTACTAGAATCATAATACGATTTTGAAATAGATTCTAGAAAGAAAGCATCTAAAGAAATTGATAGCTTCATGGCTGTTAATTACCCGGTTACTTTTACAATTCAATCGATACTCATAATAGCTTATAAGGTATAGTTTTTTCTTAATCTTACAACAAATGCATCCATGTAAACTTCGGCGCTGATAAATAAATAGAAAAACAAAAAGTTGTAACTCAACAAGTTTTCTATAAGTAGTTTGATAAGCTGAATTTTCTCAGCGTACAAGCGATGGAGTATGCACTGGGCCGAGGAATGTTATATTGTCAGAATTATTGAGTTAGAGGCACGACTTTTTCCAGCTCGGATATTAAAATTTCATAAAGTTTCCCCGCTGTCTAGGGCTTATTCTTACATAAGAGCTTTGCTGCATAATATTAAGCTCGGTCGTACTAAATCTCTATTCTTCTGAAGAGTTTGTACCAAAGGATTAAAAAACAGACGTAAGCGGGAATTACTTATGTAAATGTTCTGTCCCTGCAAGATATTTTCGCATACAAAGGAGATGGACAAAGTTATGAGCAACTACGTTTTTAAATTAGGGATATATTTTCCCAACAGTGCTGTGGTATTTATAGTGTCTATATTTTTCAGTTTCTGCAAGGTGTAGTAATAGTGTTATTAGTTCTCTAGGCACTATTAACATTAACGTATATTGTTACTTTATGTACATGACACTAGCAAAGTGTTTATCAGAGTCGCAACTCAGAGCTAGTCTCTTATATCATTACCGTAAACTTTTTTGTACGAAAATATTCTGTTAAAAAATTTCTCCTGACGACATCAAAGCACAACAATAATGATGCAAGTAAGGATAAAAGTTTTGGAAAGAAATGGTAAAAGTAACAAGAAGATAAGAAGCCATGAGCATTGTAAGTGGAGCGAACAAGTTACGTAAAAGCAACGGACCGAACCAAACTTCGAACATACGTTCATACATACTTTTTACAGATTCCGAGATGAGATGGATAGCTTGCACGTAATATGTACTACAAATTAAATATACATAGAGTACGCGTTATGTATTATTATGTATGAACTAGTTAGTAGGAAGTTATTACGCCGTTTTGCATTGCGACTTCCTCTATTTACATTACTTAGTTCCATGTGCTAATATTGTAATTACTAATTTCAGGAAATTTGTAACTGCGCCAAGTGTTTTTCTTGATTTATGTGGCGCGTTCGACGCATTCTTTTGACATTAAATTATTATAATTGCCATAGGAGATAAAATGGCTAGATATCCTACTAGTTTTAGTAAATTGGTTGGAAAATTTAAGCTTTCCCTGATAATTGCGGGAGATAAGAGAAACTAGGTAGGTACGCTTTGAAAAAGAGACTAATAATTCAATAACAGCTCCAATAATATCTTTGGAATGATGACTTGTGCTACAGACCTTTTGTTTGAAGTTCCGTACAGTAGAATTAGAGAGCATGATAATACTTTCATGTATTTGCGCTGTAACGTCATGAACGACAATGTCAATCTTCAATTAGGTACTTATTGTGAGTACACAGATTCATGTATTTCGCGTTTCTCTGTACAACGTAACATCAGTAACAATGATGTCGGTGACATCACATTGTAATGGAAAATTGTTACTTATTGTAGTCCAAACCAAAATGATCATCGCACATTACTCGTGTCTGTTGACTACTGAGCCAAGTATTGTGTTGTTGAACAATAAAGCCATATTTCGACTATTGTGGTTTGCGAAAGCTAACACGCAGGTATTACTTCTATATGCGGTTTCGAAGAGACCGCTTAGACTCTGATTGAAGTCGTTATCTCCCACCAGTCGATTAGATTTGTTTGAAAATATCTTAACTCTCTATTCCTTACCTAGTTCTAGAGAGTGATCTTATATTTCAATGTCAATATATTTTTAGTTTGACTGCTTTTTGTATGAAATTTTTGAGAAATATGACGAAATTTAATTTAGGTATGAATGTTTTCTATAGTCCCTGGCTTAGCCTCTAATAGATTTCAAAGTTTTACTGAAGTAAAGGATATATAACGATTTGGCACCTAGAAAGATTTTAATGAAGTATTGTGTTGTGTCCAGATGCAAGCGGTGGCGGGTGGCGGGTGACGGCGGTGTCGCGAGAGCGGAGCGCGGTCGCGAGATGAGCGCGCTGAACGCGCTGGTGCCTCCGCTGTCCGCCGCCGAAGCGCTCTCCTCGCTGCTGTGGCAGCCGTACGAATGTCGCTCGCCGCCCCTCGCGCGCTCGCGCACGGATGGCGCGCTGGCGAGCGCGCGCGGCGAGGGGGGCGCGACGTGTGCGCCCCAGTCGCCGAACGGCGGTCGTCATGCGCGCGCGTCGTACCGCGCGATCACACCCCGCCACGAGATGCGGCTGCCCGTGCCGGCGCCCGGCCCGCTGCGCAAGTCGGACTCGGTCTCGGTGCGCGTTCCGGGCGAGCCGAGCCGACAAAACGTGTCCAGTGTGAACGTGAACATAGTGCAAGTGCAGGATGCACCGCCTGCTATTGTGCCTGGTGGTAATGTGAACAGTGCGGTGCAGACGGAGAGGGAGCGGAGTGTGGCGACTGCGGAGTGCCAGACCGAGGAGCCTGCGAGGCGGCGGCGAGTGCGCCGCGCGCGTGCGCCCCGGGTTCCAGAGCTGCTGGAGAACGTGCCGCCGCCGCCCTACAGCACGCTACCCCCGGCGCCTCCACCGCTGCCGCACCCGGTGCCGGTGCACCCTCCTCCAGCGGCGATCATACCGCCGCCGCACCCGCCAACGCACCGTTTCCCCTTCCAGCCAATCCCTCTCAGGTAAACATCTGGTACAAATCTATGTAATGAACGTTGACAATGGTCCGCTCAGAGTTGGTAAAAGTTTCAATGCTAGATGCACTAAAAGTGCTTCTGAGCAAGTGTGTACTTGTATTAGTAGCGAGCTGTACTATAAAACACAAGAATCAGATTAAGGCAAACTAAATACATAATTGACAAAATCTTGTAGTCGTTCGAGCGTATTCTTCGCGTGCGTTTCAAAGAGTCGCGCGCGTGCGTTGAAGTCTTTTGTTAAAGCTGTGACTTTTTTATGTAACTCAACTAATTACACAAGAAGTAAATGTGAATGAGTTGTAATAATGGTGAATGTCTCTCACATGGTCCGAAACTAAAGTATATGATTGTAAACTATTATTACGTAAACGTTTTGATAACTTTGTTCACGTCGTTAAAACAAATGGCTTTTTAAAAAGCATGAGCTGCATATCTTCGTTTTCGCGTTTCTATTTTTATAATCTAGACTTTATTTGGATTAAGTCGCGAACAGAAAGTTGTGATCAAAAGTGGAGCGTCGACGATGGCCTTGGAAATGAAAGCTGAGAACACTTTTCTATTCAATATGTCACGAACGATAAATTAAGGATATTGACAATTTAAGTAACATTTTGCACCACTTTTAGATACATTTACATAACTAGTTACTGCTACCGGACTTTCGTGAAAACGCACGGACAACCTTCCTTGTGTTCGAAAATAATCGAATTCTAAAGCTACGTACCTACTTATGTAAATCTTCAACATCGACATAATCAAAACATTATTCACTAGCGCCAAGGGATCTTTAATCATTGGAAATCATGACGACCTCAAATCGCATTTTATTTTCTCCAATCTCTCTCATAATCGTGGCACTTACACCCACCATCGGCTCACTTTATATTGGATAACTGCAAGATAATAAGGATGCTGCAATAGATGCCGAACGAGCTACAAGTATAATATCGTTCCCAATAACATTTAGCGTAGGCGATATCCTGAGGATACGAGTGGAAGTTACTTAATCAATCGTCTTCTTGAGCTATTGAAGTCTATTACATAAATACTTATAACAGAATATAAAAGGGGTAACTTTCTTCGCTTGTTACCTGCCTGGATCGCCTGTTTATTAAGGTTTACAATTTTTTACTTAAGTTTCTCAAAAGTTTATGGCTGATTGTGTATTGCCTAATAAATTCTACAGTCATATTTCTACTTTTCTGTCCTTTTTTTGTTTAGTGCGGTCTTCTGTTTCCAATTTTGTCAGACAATGCATTAATTACTATATCCAAAGAGGAGATTTGTTCAAGATCTCTCAAAATGTGTCTCAATTGCTACTTGTAGCAGTCCTTATCTTTATATCAAATACATAGCATAGTTCTCTATTAGTCGAGATTACTCTGTGTGATCTGCAGTGCATCTCGTAATCCCTCTTCTGGGAATTACGGTACTGAGTGGAAATCTATGGATGCAGTGATTTGATTGTTCTAATTACTCTCATCAATGGAAGCGTACTCGATTAGAGAGTAAATACGTCCTGAATACCTTACAGTAGTATAATGTATTATATATAGTAATATAAAAAAAAAACTTTAGTTTTTGGTGCAACTTTCTAAGTTCTAATAAATCAATGGCGATTTTTTTTTTATTTTCCCTATGGCAAAGGCATAGCAGATAGTCAAGGTGTTATAACGTCAATCTATCGATTCATAAGAATAGAAATTGACGTCAATCGACATAGTTGCTATAACATCTATTGTGATACATTGTTGATCTAAGTCAATCAGTGGGATCAATCGCCGACCAATTAGTGTGGTAACACTTGAAAATCTGCTAAATCTAAAAAAATGTGACTCATCTCTAATTTATTGTAGTAGCATTTTTAGTAGTTGCATATATTAATTTGTTTAAAATGTAAGCTAATCTAATTAATTATACGACACAAATACATAAATGAACATGTATACAGATAAATTGTATACATATGTATTTGTTACACATTAGAGGTGCGCAGTTGTTTTTTGTAATTGAAATTGTTTTGGTCATGCAACATTCTGTAATGGCCGCTAACTGGGGTGGCCTCGTTATGTAACAATATTTACACATACACAAGGTTACTTGAAACTGTTTTAAGGATTCTTCAACACTAAGTTTGAGGGTCTTTTATTAATATTGTTAATAGTGCAAACACTTATCATAAGTATGTATAGTTTTAAACTTTCTGATGACACGAAATGTAGTCGGCGCGTTAATAATATTAAACATTATTGCAACGAAACCATTTTACTACTGTTAGTTACGTCGTTTTTATAGCTACCTATATTTTAATTTGTTGTTGCAAAGAAAGGTAAATAAGGAGAAAAATATCTTTTATGATATAACCCTACCTACTATTTATATACCTCTATTTATATAGACATTAATTATTTAAAATGTAATTTTGACTTTGCTTTTTCCTGTACTTATCTTGTTCTCAGAATTGTAGTCCCACACTTGCACTTTAAGCACTGGTATTTCTTAGAATAATATTAATATTTAATATTATTTAAATAAACAACATTAAAATAACAATCACTCGTATACCAAAGTCCATGAACAATTCCTTTTACGTTCTAATTATAATTATTAAACAATACAATAATACAAACATATTTTTTAAGTAAGTTTTTAAAGAGGAAATGAGGTCGGATATTAAACAGATTCATTAGCATTAGGTAGACAAAATAAAGAAAAAAGAAGTCGTAGTTTGAACGCGAGTTTATTAAGTTAGAAGTGAGATAGTGTAGTGGCCGACTGAAACAGGTTTTAAGGCTGGCCACATGGTGGAAAGTGGCATAGAGGTTGAGCTCGCTGTCTTGTACCGTGTTAAACAACTATACAGCGCTGCGGATAAGTCATGTTTTTAAGCTTAAACAGCTCTGTTTCAAAATTTCTTTGGTATGACCCTGAAAATGCACATCAAAATATAAAGTTGAAGTAATTAGTAATGACTACGAAGAAAATAATGAAGTACCTAATATATTTTCAAAAAGTATTTTTTAGATAACAACATATATTCTGTGAATCCTTAAATAATTTCCGTATTTTTTTTAAACCTGTTTGTTATACTTACCTTATTTGTTGTACCTAGGTAAAAGTTCTAAAACTATACAATTCTAAAATCTAAATATAACTCAATAGTCTGTAATTTTCAGACAACGTTTTACGACTAAAGTAGGTATCACAAATTGATATTTGATGTCAGCTTACATCTAGACAGGCAACGATATATTATTTACCTGAAGATATTACATCAGACCCGGTTTATTTTTATGTTTGATCCTTTTTGTTATTGAAATGTCTTATACAGGTCTGGGATCTGAATTTCAAATCCCAGGTCGGGAGATGTAGATTAGGGATTTTCTTCAACAAAAAATGTCTTCGTAAACGACTGCTGCGAAGGCACCATTTACTTAAAAACCGTCATCAGTAAACTACTCTCTAGGGTGAAATTACGTAGATTTCTGGTCGTTACTGTAATTAAGATTGAAAATTCTTATTTTATTTTCACAAATTGCTACATTTATTTTTTATGAACTTATCTGGCGTTCGTTTGTGGTTTTCTCTGCCTATTATTTTATTTGATTTTATAAAAACATGCCCAGTAAATCATTATATGTTTGAGAAAACGTAGCGTATTGCCAAACATCTTTCTTCCACGAGTGAAACCGCAGTCGTGAAATAAAAAGTTGTGGTTAATAGAAACATTTATTACATAAATGGCAACAAGTAACATTTAGAATAACACTTAAACACTCGTTACAATCGATTAGAGAACGTCGATAAACTAATACATAGTATCGATTGCTTTCGATCAACGTTTTATCGATTGCACACTCCACCCGGCCCAGTTACGAGATACGAGTGTTCGAATAAACCGCTTAATTGTATCAAATGTATTTGGAACTCGAAACATTTGTTCGTTCGTGATAAGGAGTTAAGTAAGCGCTTTTTTACTAGAATGTTTGTACAGTTATACGTATTCGTGTAATTTGATTGAGGTTTTCGTAATCTGTTTGATACATACATACGAACACGATACATGTTATGTTACTTAGAAAAAGCTGGTTAAAGAGCCAATTAAAAATCGCCAAGCAAGAGCAATCCTGGCCACCAAGAGCATTAAAACTTTGACTCTCAGACATGACATACAGCCTGGTTCGATACTGCAGATGAATCTAGATGTTTTTTTACTTTTTATTTTCGATCCCACTTGCCATACAGCGGCAGTTTTTCAAATTTCGCGCTTCAAAGAACTCTTCTCTCCGTAAGTCGTAAATCTGGAGTGGTCGGTGTGGTGTTATTCACTATCGCTGTGTATACTTTATTGGAACCATAAATTCTGAGTATCTATTTTCAATTGATTTACGGCCTGTTATCAGAATCGTTAATGACCAAATAACAGGATTG
Source organism: Anticarsia gemmatalis (assembly GCF_050436995.1). Lineage (NCBI taxonomy): Eukaryota > Metazoa > Arthropoda > Insecta > Lepidoptera > Erebidae > Anticarsia > Anticarsia gemmatalis. The sequence goes on from NC_134752.1 coordinate 7,061,569, forward strand.
GCCAGACTTGTAAATAGAACGATTATTTAGATTACTAGGTTCCTATGAAATCTGTTTAGGCCGATGTTTCTCAACGTTCGACGTGAAATGAGTGATCTTATTGTAAACAATTGAATATTTATCTTGCGGTGTCGAGGAAATCCTATTTTGAGACTGGCAGTCTGGCATTATTAATGTAGGTGATCAACAATCGAATATAAATGAGTTGTAATGCCTCAGTTTCTTGTGTGTACAGTTTGTGTGTGTGCGTAATTGTGTCCCACATAGTAACAAGGTCCGTGTAGGTCGGTGGCGCACACGCTTCGATGTGGGCCGATGCATCTCTTGTACTGCGTTATACTTATACATACGTACGGAGGCAGGTACTCGTATCTTCACTTACGACTTACGGTATTTATCATTGTTCTCTGTCAATCAGTTAATTATGCGACTGGTTCTTTTAAAAATAAAAGTATGTTTTCTTAACGATGTATTTACAGTTACTTTAGTTTTAATGACGTTAATGATTTGGGCTAGTTTTTTGGATCATTTGTGAAACAGGACGATTTCCGTTTCTAGATCACATAAAGTATCTCGATTGCTGCTTGCGGATTCGTGGTTTTCAAGTTATTCGATTTCCTGTTGGGTTTTCTTGACAATATTCTGTCTTACTTTAATAATACCTAGTAACCTTGACAAATAATCTGACCACTTGTTACAAACAGACCTTGGTACTAGCTTAATTTAGTTTTTCAGTCAATTTTTTAGTTATTATAATATCATTTTCTGAGACATATCTTGTTTTTTTCAAGTCACTATTCAAACCAAATATCAGTACGTTAAAAACACGACACGTTTTTATCTGATTACAGTAATTCATAGAATTATATCTCACAAGATGCACCGTTGTCAATTGTGAACATCTGTTGTTAATGAGCTGTATAACAGGAATCGTACGACGAAGTGCATTCTAATATATTTTACAGATGGTCGCTTCGATCAGGTTTATGCAGGAATTTCTGGTTTTTAATTGCATTGTAAAACGTGTAGTTGTTGAACTTTAATGTATTTTATTGCTTGGCGCTTTCGTGTGGTGTTATTGATTGTTATGAAGATCTAAAATTATTTTCGCTTTGTGGCAAAGCGACTTTAGTAAAGAAATTTTATTAAATGTTATCTTTAGCAATTTACGACAGTCAACTGTTGTTTACATCTCATTATTTTCAAGATCAATATAACAGTTACGTTCCAAGAATTCCGTAGTAAATTCTAGGAGAGTCAAATCGTCAGAATGAATGAAATTCACTTGGACGTCGACCAACGGTTCGTATTATCGGTTCAAGTACTATGTCGCAAGCGAAATTTGCTTGCATTGAGGTAGATAGTAAACAGTACTGTCCTCCAAACGTGGTTTGTCGGTCAATATCGCTAGCTTACGAAATACCGACGCGTTTACGCATTGCGAGAAATGTACCTTCGTGTGCATCCGTGATACTTCGAATATGCTTCTGACATTGAGTTTCAACGTATACCTAACTGTTCGTTACTTATAACCTTGTTGCCTATTATTAATAATTATGATAGACAGTTCATATTACTTGCCAAATACCTCTTCATCCCAGATTATTAAAATTATGGGAAACGTTGCCAAAACGTTGATTAATTACTTCGATAAAGAAACCAAGTATTTCTGGCGAGTCGTCACTCCACGTGGCTGCTATTCCTAGATTCCTCACTTCCTTGAATGTTGAGCTTACAAATAAATAGTTGCACCTCGAGCGTTTCTGGCGTTGTGCCAACATCCTAATGGCTCGGGCCTCGCGCCAAAGCCGCCAGAAAATCATCGGTATTGGAAACTAAACTTGCGCCTCCAAGTGGATTTACTTAATGTTCACATCGACCGACTAACAATAACGTTTAGAAGGTTAGCTCTTTTTGTTGTTAATGTGTAAAGCCTTTCAACTTGTTCGTTTTTCGAATTGTATTTCAATTTCTTTGATTGTATCACAATAGCGGGTGTGTTTGGTGCTCGCCGCGCGGTGTGTTTATGGCTGGAGTGAGCTCGAGATTGTGTGGCCGCTTCGTGACCGGCCCGACTCGAACGGCCAATTACGAGCCGACTTCGGACGATGCTCGGCCCAGAGGCAATCCAATTTCCGAGTGCATTGTCCGTCTGTCTACACAAATCTTATGCCATCTTTAATGTTTAGTTGCAAACTCTATAACTCACATTTCGATTTATAGGTACATCGTTTCTAAATTATAAAATAGGAAGTTTGTTTTTTGTCTCATTGACCTACAAACGTTTATTTAAAATCACTAACATTTTATACAACCGCTATATCCTTTTTAAAGAGTAGTTTTGGTCCGTTACTATGACTGGGCGCTTTAAATAAATCTTAAAGCTACATTAAATAGTGGTAATAATAGATTTCTTAGTAAACGTACCTTGGCTAAAGCAGTAATTAACATAAAATTACAACGTAAACCTCATTTGAGATACATTGATGTTTATTATGTTTCCTAGTGGTTCAATAAAACGTTATTATACCTACCCAAGGTCTATGCCGTATCATCATAAATACACATACTTTACTATTTCTCTACATTTCTTATCAAGATTAAGAACAATAAGAAAATCCGACTATGTAGGTTATAGTCACGAGCAAGGTGACTGACTGAAAAGTTACTTGACACTGGGAAATAATAACATGCTTGTATTGTAATTTTTAGATTCGTGTACATTTTGATTGATAAGCAAAGCCTTGTTCAATTTTGGGACGTCCCGAATCTATATTTTAAATGTTTACTACGTTTTTTAAAACGTTTACTTTTCGACATAGGTGAGGTCGTGATATCAATGAACGACCCACATGTCGATTAAACAAATTATTATAGCATTAATTTGTTTAATCCCTTATGAATCATTATTTAACGGTCAACCAATACGCTTAGATCTCCACTCCATATATATATAAGAGAAAACTTCGTATGAAGAGAGTAAATATATTTACAATCCACTACCAGTCGATGCAAATAATATTTCAAAAGGAATTACTACTAAAACTAGAGCACTAGGTTATTATATGTTTTACTATTATACATATAAGTATAGTATATGTACTAACATGCAGTTTGCAACAGTCGTTAGTGGAACAATCTTGCGCAACTGAATACGAGTATTGTATTGAACAAGACTGATCTGAACGTGATTGAAGTCTCATGTTTCATAGCTAGTGATATGGTATAATTATACTATCTACATACACTAGCTAATTATTATTTACTATCATATAATGTCTCTCGAGGCGTTTGTATCAACACGAAAGGAAAAAAACGAATTTTCATTTAGTTTTCATCAATAAATAGATTGTAATGATAAAGGTTCATGTGACTAAGAAGCTACGAAGATTGTTCAAGTGGTTTTCAAAAATAGCTGCTAGTTAGTTTGTGCTAGGATTATTTTAAAAGTTAAAAAGATATTTTGTTGTTTGTTTTAACGGGCTGATCTCAAGATCTTCTTTTCCAATTTGGATAAATCGATTTTTTATCTCTAATAGCTAGGATTATCCCACAAAGCCGTAGAAAATAGTTAATTACAATTACTTGTAAGCGATGTCTAAAGCTATTTGTCTTATGATAAGCTTACAGCTTCACTTTCTTTAAAATATCGATGAGAAAACTTTTACGATTATGATTTTATTTAGTCGTTCGAAGTACAGTTATGTCGGATATCCTTGGTGATTATTGAGGTTACTTTATCATTGATACTGGTAATTATAATTAATAATTAAACTTAACAAGTTTGTTCCTTTACCTCGTTATTATAACTGGTTTCTTGATGTTTGAACCAAATCCGCTATCTAATCCTGATGTTTTCAATTTATGAAAATGACAAAATATGTTGCCATAAATATCTAACTCGCAATTTCAGAATGGTCTAGTGACTTTCAAACACGCTTATTTTTAATGGTGTATAACTTAAACAGTAAAAATACTAAAAGTAATTAACATCGCATAATTAAATACTATTTAATAATGCATTGAAATAACTTGCTTTACATTTGTTTTTTTTTTATATTTGCAATACATACCTATTGTTTACAACATTTTTCAAAGTATGCTAAAACTCCTATACTTACAAATAATTTTATTTTCGTTAAAGAAAACTAACTAAACGAATTTAATATCTCCTGTAAGTAGCTCAAGCAAACCGTTTCTTAATTCAATTTCGCCAAGTGGGTGGCAGTTTAGAATCCTGTCACTCTAACGACAGATAATCTGTAATCCTATTAGGTACTCGTAAATGCGGACAGGAATCACAACGTTTGAAATTATGCTTATCTTGTTATTGAGTATATTTGTGTCATAATACTGTATTACATGCTTAAAACAAAGAACTTGTAAAGATTTTTTTAAACAATATTAATATATTATATTTTAAAGACTCTATGACAATTTCGTTGAAAATAGACAAAAAATAAACACAAGTTTAACTTTTAATTGTCGGAAAACATACATATGTATGTAGGTTCTAAGGCTGAATATCATTGTTAGTTCCCTTAAAAGTTTTTGACATTCTTCAGCAGAATTCTGCCCAAATTATTCGTGACTATTTTGCGATGTGACTCTATCAGTGTAACTTAGTCAACGCTAATTGCAAAATACGCATTACAAATACCTGTGATATACGAACTTTGCGTAATTAATAGTTGCAGATTATACGGGTCTATTGAAACAATGCTGTCACATTGAACTATGCTATAAATTTTATTACCAGCTATGTTCATCCTTGACTTAGTTCCTCGACAATCTATGATTACAAATCACTGTAGTACTGCTCTACGTATGTGGTCTAAGCGGAGACGTACTACTGATCATGATAACTCAGATTCCTGAGTCCAAAATAGTATTATTGTGATTAGGCTTTTCTAAGTTCGGTTGGAATATCCTTAGCTAAATATACTTAATATACTTTCCAGTGGTCTAGTTGCGAGCTAAGTAATTGGTTTGCCCTTAATAATCAATCAATGGGTCAATATAACAATGCTAAAATATTGTATTTCGGTATACCTCTATCTCCGTTATACGGAGATGGCGGGATGACCTGGATGCGTTCTTGGATGGATGGCCAGACGCAACAATCGACCGAGGGGACTGAAAACTCAGGGGAGAGGCCTTTGCTCAGCAGTGGGACATAGAAACAGGCTAAATAAAAAAAAATACCTCTATCTACACTGGATAATTTATCTCTCTTTCTCTCTCTCTTTCTCTCTGTCTTTCTCTCTCTTTCTCTCTCTCTGTAATATTTGGTCTCTAATGCATGTCGAATTGAGAGATGTGTCGATGAAACATCCAACACTAGATACGGACTTGATATTGTATCAAAGCGTACAACTCAATACTCGTTACTATAAGTCTACGTCATAGAGCAAGGTGAAAGTGTCAGAGTCAAATGTCTTACGACGATACCTCTAGTACCAGTCAGAGCGAGTTGAAGCTTTGTCAACTGTAATTGAATTCACAGATGGAATTTGATTTGTACTGAATGCTACGAATCTGCATACATGCTTGTGCAATTAATGTTCTGTGATAGGTGATGAGGTTTTAAGTGCAACGAATCTCGTTATTAACGTTTCATCTACAATTAACATAAAGAACAAACAATTTGGCAGTCTGTCTACTTGGTACTTCTTCAGGGCTGTATTTCTTGATAGATTTAATATTTTTTTCTGATGAAAATTAAAAAGTTAATTATTATATTAAAATTCCGTTGCCTCCTTGACGGGGATATGGATGGGAACAATAGTGTTATAGTGTATAAAAAATTGTCCCTTGTAAGAAAGGAGATATAAAATGAAACCCTGTAATAGTCATCAGTCAGTACTAATCTAGAGACATGATAAATCTTGTTATTGATATATTTCTAGTAAAAGTATTTCCAAGCAAGCCGTGGGTGGTTAGTACATTTAGTATAAAGATAGATTATATCGAAGCGTACGTCCGTTTCCTTTCATACAAAATCTAGTAAGAGGCTTAAGATCATTATCGAATCCACCACCATTCACTGGCTAGATAATTTAGCAATATTTGAGTCTAATTATGTAGGTGCCTTATAATTAACTTCTAGTATTTACTAGTTACTTACAAAGTTAGAGCGAAAATATCTACTTTGGGATAAAATACTTATGAAACATAACATAAGTACAGACTAGGGACGAATAAAAACTTTAGTATCTAACAACTATTAATTTAGATAAACGCGGCAATGGTGTAAACAAAAAGGTCCTTTGGAGCTGGCTGATTTGCAAGGAAAACCATGCTAAATGCCATAATATCGTTGTTTCAAACATTTCACGTATCAACTGACCATACAATTTAGTCATCTAATATTCAGGTCCTGACATTATCACGTAACCGGGCGCTGTTACAAATTGCCGAAGTAGGGACCAGTCCCATGTGTAAAGTGTTTATTAGTTTTGTGAATTACGTGGATGTGTTTATGGCAATGTCGTCAGCTCTGTATTGCCTGAAGCACGCACAGTACGTTTCATTGCACGACTGATACTAATTGGAACTGTTGTGTCGTTGGACTGCGCACGCGATCCCAACATTTACATGAAAATGATCGTAACACGGAACGTCGCTAATGTTTTGTAATTTAATCAGTTGTCACTACTCACTGTCTTTGTTTTAGTACCATAATATTAACAGCTTTCGGTGAAATGAAATGTTTTATTTCGTTACCATCAATCCTTATCACTGTCAATTCTGGACACAGTTTCGAATCCTCTTAATTGATTTATATAATACGACTCTCGGATTAACACGATCATGCATTATTTACCTTCATTATTTTACATTATCATTTAATTTTACACGAACGAAGAGTGATATGGTCGCAAAATCAACAAGTAAATAATATATTTAACGCTTTATTGCGTTGATTGCGATGTTGTAATTTATTTTGATCTTACAATACATTGATTAAAATATATAATTGTAGGTATCGAGCCATGTCAATTAATAACAATACAGGTTCCATTAATCCATACTAATATTATAAATGCGAAAGTAACTCTGTCTGTCTGTCTGTCTGTCTGTCTGCTACTCAATCACGTCTAAACTACTGAACCAATTTGCATGAAATTTGGTATGGAGATATTTTGATACCCGAGAAAGGACATAGGCTACTTTTAATCCCGGGAAAATGACGCATTTCCCGGGAAAATTCAGAAAAATTCAACGAAGTCGCGAAAAATCAATATTATAATGACATTGAATTAACAAAATTCCGTTGCCATGGCAACTGTTTTAATGGCGGATATGTCTTAGCGCGACTTCGTTATACTAAGAGATATAAATAATTTTGAGAATATTTTTCATGAAAAAAAAAAGCATATTTTTTATCATCACGCTACGACCAATAGGAGCAGAGTAGGTAACAGTAAAAAGTGTTACAAAAACATGGAAAATTCTGACCCATTCTCTCTTATGTGACGCAAGCGAAGTTGCGCGGGTCAGCTAGTTTCAAAATAACAGTCTACATGTTTTAATTGTAATTTGGAATTGAATCTTTCATCTGCCAAAACTGCGGTCGCGGCTGTCACTCCCGTATAGGTCTTTTAAGCCACGAACGAAGATGTTACTTTGTAACAAACATTCCTCTATCTGACGCCACCTGAATCATCTGCAATAGATGGACACAGGCCAATGATGATGGAATTGTATAATTGTTCAACCTTCTACAATTTAATCCCTTTGTTTGACATTCAACTTTCTTTCAAGATGTAACTATTAGAATTTGTCGAAAAAACTTGCTGTAGTTTTTTGTAATAAAAATACAATTCGTCAAAACAGCTTTCTACATTTTTTCACAGTCTCCGATACAGAAATACTATTTTGCTGACACGTCGAAATTATTATTAGGTAAATAGCTTTGTTCCACTTTAGAGTACATAATGACGAACAAAGCAATCGTATTGGTTACGCAACGCTTCGTCAACTGAATAGAGATAGGTAGAGCACACGTAACTTTTTTCGGTATTATTCACTCCTACAAATAGGTGTTGCACAATAATACATTTAAACACTTTCGTGTGTTATCTAAGTGCGGTGACGGACATTCATGGCGTGACACACATTTTTAAGTACATTTTTCTGTAGTAATTAGTATTATTGACCGTAAAATCACGTGTGAGTAGTTACACCTTATGATTTGTAATGTATTTACTTAATATTTTAAAAACAAGGCAGCGATTACGAACAATAGATATACTCGTACAATCTATCAATGTCCTGTCGCTGAATGACAAAAACTCGCTGTGAATCCAGTAAAATATCGAATGATGTACTAATAAAATACATACAATTCCTATATAAGAAAGCTAAACGCATTCTGTTATATAATTTTTAAAGTACACTTATTATAAGAAAACAATGATAGAGTGGCAGTCAATTAGTTTTTATGAATTTCACTTCACATTTATAACACGGGTAATTCAAATTTGACAAACAAGCAATTATATTTACTTTTTTTGTAGCACGATAACCGTTTAAAATTGCTCAAATGGTGGCATGTTACAATATCGTTACGACAGCCAATAAATATCTGTCGAGCAATTGAATTGTAATTGAGATATACGTATAATATGTATGTTGTTCTATAATTCTTTTGTTGATGTTACACGATGTAAGTTCGAGGACAGAGGTTCTTCAAATTGTTTGTGCTGTGGCTTTGCACAAAAAGTACATGATAATGCCTTGCCTTTTTTTTTTTTTTTTTTTTTTTTTTTTCGTCAGGGAAACCAATCGGGGTCGCTGTAAGTCGACCCACCGGCTAGGTCCCCGTCGCACTGGGACTGCGCAAACGGGGTATGTGGTCCGCCGTAGAGCCCACTAAAAACCTGACGAGTGTCCAACCGCTTCCGCAAAGACGTGCGCCGGGATAACCGCAATAAGCTAGTACCGCAAGACGCACGCCATGCGCGGCTCGCCCCCTGTAGGGGGGCCCTACCTTGGGTGATGCCGCCTGGGTGGATAGTGACGGCATCAAACACCATAGACGATGGACGTGACACCACCCGCCCATCACCTATCTTGGGAACCTCACCTCTCCTGTGGGCAACGGAAGTCCCAATTCCGTTACCCGGAGGTTCCACTTAAGGAGGAAGGCGGCGCAGATGCGCCACCCGCCTGCGCCCGACGCGGCGTCGGCGGTTTGGGTCCGCGAGGGGATCGAGCTCCCTGACCCGCTCCGCTTCCTCCTTGCGCTTGATCACCTCCTCACAGAAGGTGACCATGGCGCTCCACGCCTCGCCACTGTCGACCATGGCCTGGCACACGGTCGAGAGTGACAGATCGGCTCCGATGGCGTCAACAAGCGCTGCGCGCGGCACCGACCACGCCGAGCACACGGCAAGCGTGTGTTCCGCCGTGTCCTCGGCACAGCCGCAGTGATGGCACGCCATCGTCGACTCCCTGCCGATCCGGCACAGGTATCTCCCGAAGCAACCGTGCCCGGAGAGGACCTGCGCTAGCCGGAAGGTCATCGACCCGTGTCGCCTGTTGACCCACCGATCCAGGACCGGTCGGATAGCGCCGATGGTCAGAACACCGGCGCTTGGCTCTACCAACCGCTCGGACCACTGCCGGAGGATTTCGTCGCGGCACTCACGCCGTGCGAGTGCCCCCGATAGCAGTGATCCGGTCCCCGTGTCCCTCTCTGCTCTCGCCTGACGGTAACGTTCCGCCAAGGCACGAGCCTCGAGGTCCCATGGGGGAGTCCCGGCGAGGACACATGCCGCTTCAAAGCTGACGGTCACGTATCCCCGTATGGCCCTGTTCGCCATCACTCGTTGCGGTCTCTGAAGGACCGCAGTGTTCCGGCGATTCAGGGCATCCACCCAGATGGGCGCCCCGTAAAGAGCCATCGAGCGCACAACGCCGGTGTAAAGCCGGCGGCATGCACCCGAGGGCCCCCTCAGGTTCGGAAGCAATCTTCCCAGTGCCCCAGCAGCTCCAACAAGTTTGGGTGCAAGGCGAAGGAAGTGCTCCCGAAAGTTCCACCTGCTGTCGAGGACGATGCCTAAGTACCGCATCGACCTACCAACGCTGATGGGAACTCCGCCCACCACTAGCTGCGCTCCGACCGGCGGCGCCTGATAATGCCTTGCCTAGCATGTTTTCAACAACATCAATAGTCACCTGAAACTGAAGAAACGTAAACTGTCTTGCCTGACGGGAATAACAGTACGTTTATTTAAGACTCTACTCGTTACTAACTTAAGGGAGCCGTCGACTGGTCAAACAGCACATAATGACTTTAAATTCACTTGGAAAATAAGCAGTTGCTTTGTCGTACATTCTCATTTCGTTCTATTACGGTGAACGTCTGTTAATGCAAACGCGACAAAAGTTTCTTGTACGAGATATCTTTCACCGTCATTCTGTGAGGCCATTATGTAAATTATCATCGCTCGTAATGACGGTCAGTCCGCATCAGCCTCTAATGATTGTGAACTTTGAACTTTCAAGTTTTTGATGGCAAATGAGCGCGTTGTTGCATTTCACTGTATTGATTGATCGGCGTTATTGTGTTCCCGGAGTAAACACATTCGTGATGGATGATTCGGGATTTTTGTTCGGTTGTTTCGAGAGTTGAATGGTAGATGCGGCTGTCACAATTTGTATGATTATGATGAACTGTGTACATATTTCATAGCATGAAAAATGCGATTGTATTTTATTAAGCTATATATTTTATTGATAAATGTCATCATTTACTACAATACGATTTTCCTTAGCGGCACGCAATTTCTATTATACAAACTGCATGTTCAGTTTTACTTGCTACTCTTCCCCACTTTTACAAATAATAAATCTAAACTTGGAAATATATTTAGAGATTACAAAGGTGAGTAGAAAAGTTTTAAATTCAAGAGGTTAAACTGAGGAGCTTTATAGACATACAAACTCTCTACATATTAACAAGATGACTAGAACTTTACTGTGCACTGTATACTTATCCAAGAAGATTTAGCTGAACATATAAGTCCTTCCAACTTTACTCCTATATGTTATCGCTTTGAATAACTATTCTTCATAAATGTACCGAACTCGATGTTCGTAAGCCGTGATTCATAACTATGTATTACAAAACGTGTTTTAAAAACGGTCGATAATTTAGTTTCCTAATTAGGTGTTGGGTTAATCGCTTTGTGTAAACAATACCAAAAATGATAAATGACTACGTTTATAGATTCCTTTTTGAAGATATTAGTGACTCAGTAGCGACAACAGTCGACAAATTTGTTTTTTATTGTTATTGAAAATAAGTTACTTCTAAAGATGTACATAATATGTTATGAGGGCAAAGACCTTAGCCGTCTTTCAGGAATTCAGGATACATGTTAATTAGACACTGTCTCTTCTATTTGCTTTTCTATAAATATGAAATCAATTAATACTTGAATAAGGAAAATCTCTATCGACTTCTACGCGTTGCATGTATTTCAATATTAAAGCTTGTTTTACCACGTATGGCTAATTTCAGATAAACTATCTGTCAGATAAAAAAACAGCCCGAAACGTATGAAAAAGATGTTAAAACTCTATTTAATCAAAAAAAATGACTGAAATATTATATAAAAGGAGTGTGTGTGAAACCAAAGCTTAAGTTGTTTAAATTAAAGTTCTGTAAAATTATGACACGGTTGTAGTAGACCGCATTTTTGCCAAACAGATAAAATATATATGAAGATGTCTATTTTAGTTAGTGGTAGGTAGGTATGTTCAATAATTTGTTTGATCAGTTCAGTCAAACTCAGCGACAATGACACGGATCCTGACTAGCTGACATTTGGTATAACGACCTCGGTACAACTGACCCACACGCTTGCACTTTACGTTCTAACTCTCATTCATCAATCATAACATCTATGGACTAGATCATAAAGTCTATAATCCTTTGAAACTATGCCGGTGATAGACCGCACCTTGTACGGCGCACTTATCGTGTGCAATTTGTTTGTGTGACGAAATAAGCCTGTTGTTTCTGTCGTAGATGTAATGATTCCTAATGATATAGAACATAGGTCTACAGGTAATTCTAGGAACTTCTGTCCTGTAATGTTACGGCATTTGAACAAGAGCCTTTCAACGTAAACTGTATTATTATGCCATATTTATGCGGTTGATTTATTTTTCTTTTCTTTCGTTTCATTTGCTAAAATAAGTTAAATTTAATATGCGTAAGTACATACGCTTGACATATAATATAAAAAAGCGAAAATTTTCTGAAATTATTGGAATGATAACGTTGATTGATTGGAAACTTTTATTTATAACGACCGACTTATTAACTTCAGATATTAACTCCCTAACTCACAGTGTAAGTCTTCAACATAGAAGTGTAATAAAAGAAAGACACTATTACTGCTCCAAACAAAACAGCTTACACTCAATATCCATACGGGAAAATAAAAAAAACAAATGTATTACAAACAGCATAAATATCCTGGAAACAGTTCAAAGCCTGTATAAAATGAAAAGAATATCTAGGTAAACTCCGCTATACAGAGCAAATAAATCGTAAACGGGAAAATAGTGGAGAACCGTGAGCTTCATAAAGCGAGATGTATCAAAAGACATTATTCAGTATCGAATCACATCGGTTCGAGAAACGGAACGGTTTTAAAAACAGAATAAAACATGACAACTCGTCCGGGCTAGTGTTGTGACTTTGTTACGGTTATGATGTTGGCTATTTGCAGTTCCGATTTTTTTTAAAGTGAAGTTTCGTAATGGACTTGATTTATGAATGGACAATGGGAGCAGAGTAGGATATCGCTTTTAGCTACATAGTAATGGGACTATTTTTCGGTCCAAACAAAAATTGGGTGGATTCACATTTTCGCAAACTTTGTTATTTAATACTGACTCGTTACTTGAAGTACCGAGCTTAGAAAACCGCGCCACATATTCCTTCTAGCATGTGTATTCCTTTATCTACAATATGGGCTAGTAAGTACCTAGTTTTAGCCGTAATCTTTGTGATATTCTATACTTGTTGTGAGTTGTCAGAGTTAATACTCGAGAGTACTGGCTCCCTATCGATTGTTATAGGTGTTGACGGCAGGGGTCGGTTTTATGTTCTCTCCAAGACATGAAAGGGGTTTGATGTTTTGTAAATGATCACCCACCTAGAACTTGCCTTTACGCCGAGGTATCGATTCACTTTGCTGTTGAATACAAAAAAAAAATCTCTTTCTCCATTAAAAACTTGCTTTTATTAAAATAACATAAAAGTTTTAATATGAAAAAAAAGGTAACGAATTTTCCTTAATTCTCTTGAAAATCAAGGTTTCCTTGAATTTTATTCAGTCTTGTGTATTTCCTTGCTTTGCTTTTTACGGTAAAATACAAAATGACGCTCTAAATTAATATCAAAAGCCTCTTATTCAATACGCAGTAATACTGCTGGTCCTCTGGTATTATCTTTCACGCACAAGTCGTGAGATAACTTTTATAATTCGGTTGTATTGAAACCAGTTTGATGACACGTCTTTATCATTTTTTCAACAAACAATGAACAAGTGGGAGCCTCGAAGTATGATTACACATGGTACAAATCAATTAAGTCCAGGTTCCGTACCCCGTCGTTTCTATTGTTCGTTGTACGTCGAGTCTGTCATTCCAAAACGTGGGAATGTGTGTGCTATGATTACTGGCCATTGACAGCCCGTCGAGAGTCGTATGCAGCTGGTGTTACCAGATATATGTGGAATTTGTGGACATGAGACAGTTAAATATCTTTGAAACACTAAAATAGCAGTACCATTTCCATACCTCTCCTATGACTTTTATATTTTACATTTATACAATTCAATCCCAAAAAGGTTTTCAGAAATTGTAAGAAGTGATGATATCAGTTTATCACATGATATCATCACTTCTTACAATTTACAAAATACAAGAAAAAAGACAAAAAAGACACAAGCTACAAAGTTACATTGATACGTAGAATGCAAAAGTTTAAATAATCTATGACATGCCTGGTTACCCATAAACGTTACATCCAAAGCCAGAAAAAACTGTTAAGAACGAACAAATTTTCAGAGTTTAAAGGTTTCCCATCAAGTTTTAAAAAACCAAGTTGTCTCATAAAAGTATTAGCACCAGTGTCCCGTATTCGTACAATTTAAAATGGCAACACTACTCGCAGTTCCATAGCTATTCTTGTTTTGAACCCTCCGAAATATGAAATGAGCTTTGCGGTGCCCGTCATCGTTGCGATGCATTCGCAATTAATGTCCATTGTTCAATTTAATGGCGGTTTTAATTAAGCCAGTTGCGAGTTGGGAAGATTTGAATATGATTCGTATTTATTGGTAATATAATATGTAGTGAAATTGGTTATATACGAGGGAGGTGGGTGTGATCGTGGGAGATTCCCACAGATGATGTTATTGCTTGTCCAACGTATGTTTTGCTGTGTGTTTTCTCATTGATTCACACTCACGCACGGCAAGAACATCTTGTTAGACTAAATAGTGTAATTAAAAGTAGAGTTGAATGAGGCATTAAAGATTTACTGCTATACTAATAATAAACATCCTAGGAGCTTTTTTGAAAAAGATTTGATACCTTCCTAAAGTCGAAAATTACTCAATGCTGAGTGTATGATCAATATCACTATATACTTTGTCATAATACATAGATACATTTCGCTGAATTGAAATGGAAAGAACTACCAGTAGTATTTCAAAACTGTGCTGTTAGTGGTATAATTAACTCAATAACAAAGTCTCAATTGGTCCGTGTTCGTCTCTTTCAGCAGCCATGTTTACTGACCAACTAATGAAAATAATTGTCCAATTAAATATCGCTCTAAACGGCCTTGTTCGTAATTATTAATTTAATATTATTATTTTGTTTTTAAATAACACTTAATATTCCTTTTGGTTTAATTTACCTCAATCAAACTTGGACTAACGTTTGTACAATTTGGGACAATACTGTGCAATATAGGAACCTCTCTTATTGAGTTTCAAGTCGCTATGAAAATATTTCTTCATCGATAGCGCAGCAATAATATCGTTTTCTAAGAATAACATAGCTTAATTAAAACTATATTGTTTTTGTGCCGTTTTCAGAGCGCTCCGGTTTTCCTTGAGCGATTGTAATATAGTTACTAGCCTTTGCACGGGGAAGGAAAAATATTCCTTACTGTTATTTAACTTGTTTAACCGCAGATTATTTTAATTAGTTAGGTCGCCGTTATCAATATAACCTCAAAAATAAGTGTAATCCAATCATTATTTACACTTATACAAAAAAAAATACTTAATGGAGTATTTTTTTTTCTTTCAAAATAATCTAAACTATCAAATAATAAGGACTTGTATTGAGCCAAATATACCATTTATTATATTATTAAATAAATATTTTTCCTTGTACACTAATGGTTTCGTATCGTGCTGTGAACCAAAATATAATGTTTCCCCATAGATACAATAATGTGTCGTCCGTCTATAAATTATGACCGTATTTAATTGTAGGGGACCAAAATTATGGGCGATGCCCCGTTTGGATTACTCTTATTGTTTCCTAATCATTATTTTAACAATAACGGCTATTGATAAAGGGCGATAAGTTCACACCACAACGTAATAGTTATTAATTATTATTTGGAATTGAAAACAATAATAGCACCCTAGAGCGCAATTGTGTTGCCTTGATGGCAGGAAAAAGTGTGACCTGATAATAATGAGAGTTTACAGACCTTGGATTTAGCTTTACCATGGGGTATACTGGAACATACTATAAAGAACATGTATTTACTTATGCCCAATTAATGCTAGCTTAGTGTTTCCATCGTCATATATTTACGGAATGTTTAAAGAAAATATATTATCTAATACAAAAGCTAAAACTCATTTCGAAAATATATAACTTTAAATACATACTTCTGTAGTTCTACGTAAAACATAATATGTAAGTAAGACACTCCTTCATGAATTGCAAGAACTATTAAACGTAAAAATCCTTAAGTCAACACCTTTTACACGACACCGACAGGAAGTGATATAGGGTGGTCTATTCGGCCACATGGGGTCCACATTCGTGTTATGTGTGCGTGAGTTTATTTACATACTTTACTCGTTTTCTCGCTAAATGTGACAGAAAAAATGGCCGCGTTATGACGTAAGGCTGCTGTGTCATCTGTCTGGGACGTCCCTGAAGGATTACGCGAAGGGATGAATAAGGGTATACCATTCTACTTCACTATCGTAGTAGCTTATCGCTGTATATCTTACTTTCTTAGACTTGAAGTGACTTTGTCCTATAGAAACTATATCCTTGATTTCAAATTCTATATCTTACTTTTTTAGATTTGAAGTGATTTTGTCCTATAGAATCTGTAGCCTTGATTTCGAATTCGAATCATGCTTTTAAATTGAAAACGGTCGCTCAAGTTTGAAGCCCGCTTAAACGTTTGACCTAAAAATACAAATTAAAATGTATACCGATTCACGACTACTTAGAAGTCATCGATTCTTTTGTCGTATCCTAGTTCAGTTTTTATGGATGTTGGTCCCGAACGCTTGAAATTAATTAAGTTTGCGCTCAAAATTGTGGATTTTCGATGAGTTTGATTAATATTTTTTGTTGGTTTATTGCGGTTGTGCCTCCCTATTGATATTATATTGTCTTTATTGCTTAGTAAACTATAAAACTTCTTAAATTACGCGCAAACAAAAATGTATAATGGTATGCCTTTGCGACTCTAGTATTACAATATTGAAGTAAACATAATTTGGGTAATGAAAATAAATATATTTGAAATGCAACAAAACAAATTAATTATTATTAAAATCGTGTACAATGTTATCTAACAGGATGGTGAACTAATAAACCAACTGTACAAACATATTAGTAATATTACCTAAAATAATAAATTCACCCAATATTATGGGGGCAGAAAATACCGAACATTTAGTAAATCTTCGCTAAAATATGTTGAGGAAAATTCAGAAATCTGTTTTACATGTTGCAGTAGGGTTATTGTTGGTGACACGACTTTGGTCTTAATAAATAATGTCGTTGTGCCTCCCCGTCGAGGCTGAGAGCGGACAACTATATTTCAGAGGCTCTATGTTGTACTATTTGTAGCTTGTAGATGTTCAGAAACTGGTTTCTTTTTAGTACAAATATATTTCCTTACAAACTTATTTTCTCAAAATATAACGACTAATAGCCACTGTTTAATATTAGGGTGTAACAGAGCTTGAAAGAAAAAAAATAGCAATAAAATTCTTAAGAAGACCACCCTAAAAACATTTTGCAGAGGCCATAAAAACGAATAGAAAAAAGAACATACGGTTTAAAACGTATTAAAGAAATCGCTTACAGTTGTCCAAACGCAACGATGGGTCGTAAATTTTGTGTGTATCGCAAACATCCCCTATGTTCGCGTTCTATCAATGGGCTCTAATGGCACGGACTCGTCTCTTTGTTACCCGACCCCTCGACTATTTCTACTCAATGTACGAATTAAGAACATCGACAGAATTCACACCTCTATTTGATCAAAGCTATTCGTGTACGGAGCACGCAGTTTCAAAGCCTGGTTTATTAGCTAGTTTTTTTGGAAATTTCGATGTTCGATCGCAGGTTTTACGGTGCATCTACAGTGCAGTTATCTTTTATGAAGAATCGTTTCTAGGTGCGCAACATTTGATAGCAAAGAGTTATTTGTTGTTAGTGTATGTACGAGAATGTTGCGGCTTGTTGTCATACTTATTGCAAAAATAATAATGACGTTTTAGGAGCCGTTTGATTAATTTTAAAACTGAATGCAAAATAGGATATTATCCTAATAAATTATTCATTAAAAAAATAATATCACCATTATACTAAATGACATAATCCTATGTCGCATATTGAATCAGTTCTGTTGCATTAAACATTCGCGTTTTATTGTTCTTTGAAGGTTACGCTCCACTGTATTGGTTTTGCAATGAATAATTCCAATAATTAAAGATCAAGGCGAGGATGTCACGACAACATTAACATATTGATCGGGGATTAACTGTAATACAATGCTCAGAATAATTAAATTTCAGGTCTGAGGTCTAGAGTTTCCAAATAATTAATGTCTGAAATGCCAGTTGAAAGCTAATGGATTCTTGATAGCATTATCTTAATAACGTCTATAATTTTAAAATATCATACCCAAAACCATTTATAACTGGCTCAAAATACCAATTTAATAAAAATGTTACTTTATCTTTATACAACCGAAAGCATGTAATAAATATATATAGAATGAAATAAATCCGTACACAATACGAAATAGTTACAAAACATTGACACACATAGCGAATAGTTTCAAAATAAAACCAATGGAACCCAAAAAGAAAAGGCATTGTTAACGCTCGAAAAGTGTAGGAAGAAGGTCTAATGTATCAAAAAGGGACAACTTTGAGTCGCGTGCCTTTTCTTCAAATAAGGTCCAATAGGGCACTGCTATTATTCCACGTTGGGTGTGCTCAAATCTTGTTACGAGCTGAATCCGAGGGTTATCCGGAACAGGAAATAAGTTATAGTTTATTTACCCATCGAACGTAGCTCTAATCTTTGTGTAAAACAAGATTCGCTTTGTTAGAAAATACTGTATTTGTCTTCTTGACAAAAGAGCAGGGTTATAATACTAAATTAACAAATAAACGACACACTGTTGCAATATTATAGACATCCTGTCTAATTACATACATTCATTTCGAGTCCCAAAATGTTTGTGTCGTAATGCACTGAACGACCTCGCTGATAACGAAATAACTTTCGAATGCAACGTTACAATGGTAGTTACCAACTACATATAGATATCAAGAATATTTCACGGCGTTGAACATAATGAGAATTGCAACGCGATATTATATTTTTTCGCTGGATAAACAGTGTTCGGTAAACATCGCAGCCACGTGGGTCTCTCGTCGAGCGACCGGTAGAAAGTAGCTTACCTCCTGTGCCACTCTTCATTCAGCCACATTGAACAGGTTACAACTCGTTAAACACACACAAGCGCAACACCTGCAGCTTCTAAAGCAATCACACATAATGCTTTCACTCACACAACAACAATCCCGTATACGTATGCAGTTGCGGGAGCGCAGGTCAGCTTGGCATAATATCTTTTTTTCCTAACTGGTTTCTGGAGCGATAAAAGGATGACTCATGTGTATCAGGTAGACATATCCATATTAAATTAGCTTATACATATGTAACTGTGCTACTCATTAATACAGAATTCGGTTTGGCAGCAATTTTAATGGTTCTAAAGTGGAACATGATTAATGGAATAACATTTAACGCAAAACTACCCGGGGAATATTGAGCAAGCAAATGAATATGAACAAATTTAAAATTTCAATGATAACCATAATTTGACGTCCGATTCTAGGTCTAGTGGGATTCATTTTGAAATCAAATATTCGTTTATTTTTTAAACGATCCGATCAGCAAAACGCTGCTGGAGATTAAAATAGAAAGTGCATTTTATGTATTTGCGGTGTTTTGCAACCGAGATAGGCATTCAAGTATCTTTGAAGCTTTTTAACGTTTTCTAATTCATCTGTGTATAATAATAGTCTGTCTAAGGCATGACATTGTGAGCGAGCAGTGATTTATTGTATGTGCGCACGTGTGGCTTGTAGCAACATTCATCTGACAAGGGATGCTTTACCTGCTATAGAAACGGCCCCCAGCTATGAATGTTAAATGTATTGATAACCTTTATTCAACAGTACATCTATTCATGTGCCATTGGACCTTCCTATGCTTGGTTGGATCGTTCAGAAAATGAACTCTAGATTACGTCATTTGAGAAAACCATTCAAGCAGAACTCAATGAATATGGTAACTATTATTATTGAAGTAAAAGGTATCAACGTGTTAATGGAGTTTCTCTTATAATTTGTATCAAGTTCCACATTTTATTACCAACTAGATTACGCAAAGTTATTGGTTTTGAGAGAAATTGAAAATATAAATTTTACTTTATTATATTCGATTTCGTGTAACAAGTTTTATTCGATTGAACTGTAATTGAAGATAAAGCACCCTCGAACTTTGTTAAACTGTTTAAATCTCTGATTACGCCAAAGTTTAGGGTAATGTCAATAGCAGTTGGAGTTAACAAAACACTTTGAGCAACAGATTTGTATCAGTTTTGTCGATTCGCGTTGTGTCATCCTCAGTCTCAAGCAATTTATCTTATAATGGCCATCTACCTGCTATGGCCGATTTGTTGTAACAATGCATAAGCACTCTCTGATTCATAATGGACGCTTTCGGTCCCATAGTTTATTGTGTCGCTTGCTACTCACTAGACAAGTTTCAAAGATCTTTCAAGGTTAGCTCCAACAAAACATAATTCAGTTTGGATACAGATAACTACGTCTATGGAGCCTATTGATTGTAAAATTTCTATTTCACGCCACAGCGCTCGTTTATTGATCATTGAAAAGACTTTTTTCTGAGATTTCATTGGTTCGCTTCGTGCAGGTGAGCTTGTAGAGAGGTTAGACGATATCCTTGACCCTAATTTTTCAAGTTATCAGAAACCTGTTCCTCCAGGACGCTTTTCTTTCTGGTTGCAACATGTCGATACGATGGTCTCCTGTCTCCCTCGCACACGTACTTAACTTGGTCCTGAAACGAGACGAAATAATATGAGCCTACGCACGCAAGTATCGTGGGAAACCGATGGAAGCAAGGTGTCTTGTCCTTCCTTTCATTTTATGGCTTATATGATTGGCCTTTGTTCTCAAAGCGACGCTTATTTGTACGTATTTCCGAAATAATTTTACCGTGAAAATATCCCATATTTCCGTCTAAACCTTTTGATAATATGTTTTCATATCATGATATAACATGAATCACGTTATGTAAATAGTTTTTCTCGACTGATTTCGTAACAACAGCGTCGGCGAATAACTGGGAACAAGTCTATGGAACGATCACGCGCCGCTAACCATGGATACCATTCAACACCAAATGATGAATACCTATGGCCTTTGTTCGGTTATTCATCTTTTTGATAGCTAGAAAAAACTTGTTTAGAATCTGCTTTACGTTAGGCAATATTTTACTTTAAACGAAGAGTATGAACTTAGAAAACTTTACATATTTAGAATTAATATAATTATCTAAGTCTAAGGTTGAAATTGATACACAATTTTGTAACTTGTGCATCGTTAATCGAATAAATTTCTTATGGGGTCAGTTGTAAGCACACAGTATAATAAGTCCAAGGGACTGAAACGTATTAAAAAAAACAATGCTCTGTTACCAAAAACGTTTGAATGTTGAATGAAATAGTGGATAACTAGATAAATCAACTGAACAGTAACGTATCTATTAGAGTAAGATCCCAGAGCTGCCAGACCTACGTCATTTTAGCAAAGCTGAAACTTTGAGGATTGTTAGTATAAAGGGTCTGTTAAGAGGTATGCACATCCACTACCTTGAAAGCGGGGCCGTTTCTGAGGTAGCGCGGAGTGAAGGTGCGTAAAAAACGACCCAACCCACGTTATAGTAGCAAAGTTGGTTTTCAGATATGTTATTAATGATATTATGTAGAATTAAAATTGACTATTGCCAGACCGTTTCCCGGGGCCATTACTTCTGCCAGACGCCTTAAATGTTATAAAAAAATGAGGTCAACTACGTCATAGTAGCAAGGCTAAATTTTATATATGTTATTAAAGGTACAATTTTAAGACCCCCTGTATGCGGACAGACCATTCCGCAGGGCCCTTCGTCCCCTAGACGCCATTAAACTTTCCCTATGAGTGCGAGAGTAAGAGCATTATTCATACGCATAAATGAAAAACAATGAATTAAAAAAATAAAAATTGAAAAATTATTGAATACTAACTGACCCGCGCATCTTTGCTTGCGTCACTTAAGAGAAATAGGTCAAAATGTTACATAAACGGGTTATGTAACATTTTTCACTGGTACTCTGCTCCTATTGGTCGTAGCGTGATGATATATAGCTTATAGCTTTTCTCAATAAATAGGCTATCCAACAGTAAAATATTTTTTTATTCGCACCAGTAGTTCCTGAGATTAGCGCGTTCACACAAACAAACAAACTTCTCAGCTTTATAAAATTAGTATAGATTAAAAGTACTTGGAATGTTTAGGAAGATAAGTAACATTATTTTGGGAATTATTTTAAAAATAGATATGGTTTACATTATTCACAAAAATTATGAAAAAAAAATTGTAGTCATTCATCATCATCATCATTATCTGAGCTCTTACTTCCCTCATCAAATTGAATATTTAAATCATCTCCACCATCGTCTTCATTGTTACTTGAATTCTCTGTAAAAAAAAATGTAGGTAATGATGTTGAAAACAGTTACAAGTAGGTATATTGAAATAATTTATAGTTAAAATAAAATACCTAATTCGTTTTCAAGTGATTCGCTTACGGAACTTGGCAATTAGTCACCATCAAACCACTTAAAATGATAATGGTTATCCTTTAGAACCCACCCTTTATTTGCTGGGCTTAAAATGCTAGGACGCTTTATATGAGCATTACTCCAGACACCCGCAATATAATTTGCTCGTCGAAATTGTTGAAGCAATTCAGATTTACAAGGAGGTAAATTACTTGCGTCGAATTTTTTAACATTTTGCCGGTGGAATTTCTCATTCACCTCGCCGACTGTATACGTGTTAATGAAAAGTTGTAGCCGTGCAGCATCTACATCAATTCAGCTCAGACCATTTAAAATTTTAAAGAAATCGCCAGAATATCAAGAAGCTTTTGTTCAATTCGGAGAAGTTGAATTATCTATTGATAAAGCGAAGGAACAAAATATATTTGATGTAATTCAAAAATTTATCTGCGAGTTATATAATGTTCCCGGATTAATTGATGTAGATGCTGCACGGCTACAACTTTTCATTAACACGTATACAGTCGGCGAGGTGAATGAGAAATTCCACCGGCAAAATGTTAAAAAATTCGACGCAAGTAATTTACCTCCTTGTAAATCTGAATTGCTTCAACAATTTCGACGAGCAAATTATATTGCGGGTGTCTGGAGTAATGCTCATATAAAGCGTCCTAGCATTTTAAGCCCAGCAAATAAAGGGTGGGTTCTAAAGGATAACCATTATCATTTTAAGTGGTTTGATGGTGACTAATTGCCAAGTTCCGTAAGCGAATCACTTGAAAACGAATTAGGTATTTTATTTTAACTATAAATTATTTCAATATACCTACTTGTAACTGTTTTCAACATCATTACCTACATTTTTTTTTACAGAGAATTCAAGTAACAATGAAGACGATGGTGGAGATGATTTAAATATTCAATTTGATGAGGGAAGTAAGAGCTCAGATAATGATGATGATGATGAATGACTACAATTTTTTTTTCATAATTTTTGTGAATAATGTAAACCATATCTATTTTTAAAATAATTCCCAAAATAATGTTACTTATCTTCCTAAACATTCCAAGTACTTTTAATCTATACTAATTTTATAAAGCTGAGAAGTTTGTTTGTTTGTGTGAACGCGCTAATCTCAGGAACTACTGGTGCGAATAAAAAAATATTTTACTGTTGGATAGCCTATTTATTGAGAAAAGCTATAAGCTATATATCATCACGCTACGACCAATAGGAGCAGAGTACCAGTGAAAAATGTTACATAACCCGTTTATGTAACATTTTGACCTATTTCTCTTAAGTGACGCAAGCAAAGATGCGCGGGTCAGTTAGTATTCAATAATTTTTCAATTTTTATTTTTTTAATTCATTGTTTTTCATTTATGCGTATGAATAATGCTCTTACTCTCGCACTCATAGGGAAAGTTTAATGGCGTCTAGGGGACGAAGGGCCCTGCGGAATGGTCTGTCCGCATACAGGGGGTCTTAAAATTGTACCTTTAATAACATATATAAAATTTAGCCTTGCTACTATGACGTAGTTGACCTCATTTTTTTATAACATTTAAGGCGTCTGGCAGAAGTAATGGCCCCGGGAAACGGTCTGGCAATAGTCAATTTTAATTCTACATAATATCATTAATAACATATCTGAAAACCAACTTTGCTACTATAACGTGGGTTGGGTCGTTTTTTACGCACCTTCACTCCGCGCTACCTCAGAAACGGCCCCGCTTTCAAGGTAGTGGATGTGCATACCTCTTAACAGACCCTTTATACTAACAATCCTCAAAATTTCAGCTTTGCTAAAATGACGTAGGTCTGGCAGCTCTGGGATCTTGGTCCATATAGTCGTAGTAAATGCCACGCTCACGTAAACAATTGAATCAGAGCGTGCATACATTGAGGAGTAAGATGCTAAGTGCGCCGGCGCAGACTGCACCGCTCGTCTTAACTAAACCGGTACGGAGAGGTCGATGCTCGGCCGCCAGATGGCGTACCTTTGGACCACACCGATGCACACGCTGGATACCTGACTCACAATGTACTGTTAATTGGAGTTTCCTTATCAGCACTAATTGCACGAATTATATCACTTTACTTACATTTTTGTTTAATAGGCGATTATAGTAACGGAGATCTTATTTAGTTCCTTAAGAGAGCTTGTATCTAGTTAAGCCTCGTTTGAAGATCCGCTTGTAGAATATCAAGACCCATAATAGTGAGAACGATTTTCATGGCATATCGATAAGTGACGGACAGTCTAACCAATAGATAAAGTGACAGCGAATGAACGAAAACAACTGTTAATCTAATATCTATTCTACATGATAAGCTAATGGATACTTATTCTGAAGTAAAACCGAGGCTTAAACTAGTCAGTTATACAATTCTAGCTACAGAGCTAAGAAAAACGGTTTCTTCGAACGACTGTTCGCTTTCGTCGATCTATCAACTGATTAATAGTCGGTGACCACCAAACAGTCCGCGGCTTGCATCGTACAGTCAATGATCTCCTTGTTTTTCCCCACTGCACTAACCTACTTCTACATAAAACTACTCAGTTTGTATTGAGAAACATTTTATTTGCCTAATAAATCTTTCATCGCGTGACGACGGACCCGTGCTCATATTTTCTCGAAATAAATTTCATTGTTAGGGTTTTCAAAGTTTTCTATCGCGTTTAGATGCAGTGCAAATAGCGGCAAAACGTACCGAGATGCTCCCGTTCTATCGTGAGAAATATTAAAAGAATGTCAAGACTTCAGCCGAGCGAAAAGCGAGAGCATTCAATGTCTAGAAAATAAAAAACAGATGAACGAACCCCCAAATTTTCATAATTTGTCTGCTCGTTATAAGTTCGTGAAACGAACTACTGTTTTTTTGCAGTACCCCAGATATTTTAAACTGGTACTTAAAGAGGTCGGTAGGAAGGTGAACGTGATTTGAATAAATCTAGAAAACCTTGTTTAATTATAAGCCTTATTTATTTTTCTTCATAAAACAGATTTCGCAATTTTACTAGATATACGAAACTTCGATCTACATTATTCGTTAAGTAAAGCGATGGTTGTAAAAACCATTATCTATTGGGTATGTGCAGATGCACTCATAAATATCAAGTTAAAACAGAACAGCGCGCAATTTAAAAATGTATCTGCAACTCGCGTGAGAATTTGTAGGTTATTTCAACACTCGGTGTAGTAGTATTAATGGCTTGTAGAACAAATTTTTGTATGCCGACTATGTTTATAGCTGTTTATTTATTTGTTTCAGGTAAAAATACAACCAACAATCAGCTATATACCTACGCAGTTATAACACCAGGTGGTGAGGCTAAAACATCACAAAAGAATTTACCTTATACTCTGCCAAGTTATCTGAACCACGCGTATGTATTACAAATATGTCACACGCCAGTAATTACTGTTCACAGGTGCTATTAATTCTGATAATGCAGTCTTTGAAGTGAATTAATTACGAGTATATGATTATCAATCAGTTGTAGTACGCAGCTGGTGCGTGTGTTGCAAGAGTTTATTTTCATTTTCTACCCGAGTACGGGCAAGGCTAAAGTGTGATAACGGCTGGCGGGCTAGGGCAAAAGGTACATTGTCGAGCAATATTTTTAATTTACTGCATAAAACGACAGTCACATTATACATTATTCCTGAAGTAAAGACAGGCTGAATACATTTTTTGCCAAAAGGCCGACTTCCATACCGCAATTAATTAAAAAATGCAAAATTTTCGCATAACGGCATTATTATTTAACGTTTTTATCGGTGAGTTCATAACAATGGTTGTTGTCGTTAGCATAGATTTTCTCCGGCGGCGTGTCGAAGGCCGGTAAAAGGTCGTAATGTGGCGCACTGACTTAGTTTACTCCACAAAGGCCTTCGGCTTTGCTTTCGCGAGCTTTTATAGAATCGAACGGTCAATCATTTATTCACTCTCGAATAAATTTACTACAAGCTATTTTGTGACGAAATACTATTATCATGACTTTACGAAGCCAATTTAACGAGCCGTATGATATTTGTGAAACACATTGAGATCAAAGTATTACTTTACCGTTTTGATCATTGTACTATTAAAATATCAGTTCAGTTATTTTACAGTTCTGAAAACGAGTTTTTTATTTTTTATATTCTGTGTAAGTTCCTAAGTTATCATGAAAAATATATTCAACAAAAACTAGATTGTATAAAAGTGAAAAATATTCTGTAAAACGTTAGTGTCAGATAGAACTTGGAGTTCATGGAAAAAAGTAAGGCAACCGAGAAACCTTTTTTACGTAAAACAACAGAGTTGAGCTGAAAAGTTGAAAATTCGTTGTTCTTTGGAAAAGTATTTCTCTTCGGATTTTACTGCGCTCCTAACTGTTATTTTCGTTCTTTAAAACAACCGATGCGATGTCTGTCTTGTCCTGTTTCCTAATTTTAGAAATGTACTTTTATTTCGTTTTCTTCAGTAGTCTTTGGATATGCGACTAAATAAACGTTGTCAGTTGAAATCTCAATTTTCTGTAAAGTTAGCTAGTGAACTTTAAAAAATAGCAATTGGGCAGACGGAATGTCGCAGAATTTGGCCTTCGTTTACTAATCGAACAATCGTCTATCACGATTGATTAAATGTTCAGTTGTCTATTTGCAAACTAAATCAGTTTATTATGTACAAGGAAGACGGTAAAGACTTTTTTCGTAACAAAACTGTTACAGTAGATTACTATTGTTGCGTGTTCAACTGTCGTTTATCAATTACTGTGATTTGCTTAAACTGTGATGCAATATTACCTGAATGAGGGAGTCATTATATTATTGTCGTACAGTTTGTACGTTACTTGCGTTGAGCAATGTTATTCATGCGCTTGACATCTGACCTTTGCCTTTCGAAAAACCTACAACTGTCACTCGCTGTTCTAAAATGGAATGACGATCAAAACAGCTGAATGCTGCTTCAGAGCGCGGAAAACATTAAATGACGGTCACCTTCCAAAACGAAAATACTCCATTATTTTTAGTACCACATAAAGCTTCTCTGTGTACTTCTGCAATACTCTTAATATTTTCCCCAACAACAGCGACAGTTGTAAGGTATTAAATATTCGCAGCAGCGTCACCTTTTGTTCATACGTAGAGGATATTACCTTTCGAGGTAGAACGCAGTATTGCAGAGTACATTGTTTTTCATTTTGCAAAACAAAGGTAGATTGGTGCGCATTCTTACGTAAGACGAAACGCTGCGTTTGCAATGGCAGCGATTACAACAAGAAGAAAGCATAAAGCGGTTGAGATGTGCCAGACAAGCGCAGTCACGTACTGGCTGACGGTTTATTCCACTTTCCAGTCTTCACCGAATGAATAATAAACGACAAAATATATTTCTCGTCAGCGAATGCTACGTTTTGCTGACTGTTACTTCACGAAGCGCAAATCGCTCGGAAATGCAAGCACATTTGTGTTCGCATCTGCAACCATCGACACACTTTTGCGTTATTATCAGACTGCGACTGGGATTTTATCTAACTTCAGATCTTGTTATCGTTTGTGCGCAACTATGTGGAAATCGAAAACCAATCAACGGAAGTAGTTAATCACAATATTGCCGCGTTGTATCCTATTGATTATGAGTAAAATGGACCATTGTTAAAGTTGATCGCATACTCTGTAAAGTGAGGAATATCATTAACTTTTACACAACATTTACAAATATTATGTTCGTTAAGAACACTTTCATATTATCTATCCCTTAGCCATTCTAGAAAAGTCAAATCCGATACTAAACGCTTATTGCTATCATTTCCATTTACCTTTAAAAATTAGTCTGGACTGATAAACCATTTATATTGGCTGAATAACACGATATCCGCTCAAGAACCATCCACGAACCACAATTCAAATCGCTACTTAATTTGTCAATTTAAGACAGTTAAACTTTTTTTCCTGTTTATAAGCGATCGGTTCCTTAGAACGGCACAAAAAGCTTCCAACATGTTCGTCATTAAAGCAATACAGACCCACGTTAAGGATTTGAAATGGGTGCCCTGCGGGAGGCGGGCCCAATTACTATCTACCTGCGAGCCCCTACATATATGTACATCCTCCGAATAAGATACTATTAGTGACGTACAATAGTGAACAGATTTAATATTATTTGTTATCATTAGCTCAATATTACCGAGACGATATTTCGTTACCAAGCCGGTTTTTCTATTACTTCCGAAAATATACGGATGTTTCGCTATACGATTGCTAATAGAAAAGAAATTGTTTGGTATGTGACATTTACGTAGATTGTGTATTGTTAGACGTACTGTATTTACTCAGGTATATTTATATCAACTGGAGAAATGAAATCGCTCAAGGCTGCTGATAATAAAGCTATAATAACGATGTAGGATGTAACGGTATGATTGTGCCCCTACATCCGACTTTAGCTCATAGATTTGAAAGCAACGTAAATGTAGAATGTACAATTAGAGTCTTTGTCTTCTATACCCTTGTCTTTGCCGTAGCATAATCATATTCCTTCAGGGTAATCCCTAGTCTGTAGCACTGCACAATATTACGGTATAATTGTCTGAGTACGTGTACTTCATAATACTATTTAATACTATAATCTGTGTTCCCCAACTCCGTGTAAAATGCTAAATATTCTTATCTATACAAGGAGCGTCTTATAAATAACATCGACAAAGACTTTGAATATTTCACGCGCCAACGTGAACGTTGAAGGCACACGAAGCGTTTGCGTGAAGGCGTCAGTAAATCCCGGGGGATCCAATTTACCCCGTCGACTTGTAAACGCTACGCCTACCGCGCTAAGCTTGCACGCCACACGTTTATACCCCTAAAATTTCACTCAACTTTGTGTTCGATAAAGAAAAAGTTAAGAAAGATTTAATGCGAAACAGCAAGTATTTCTCCTATCACAGCAATATGTTGATCCGATTTCGACTTTTATTTTGTTAAATCTTCTACACGTGATACAATTTCCCCATCTCTAGATCCATGTTTTGATGTTTATTTTTCTTCGATTGTCTGATATTGTGTACGAACCATTCTTTGAATAGTTGAACTTATGTAAACGTGGAAACATGGGTACAAAATTGCCAGCTGTTTAAATAACATCGGAAGCGACCTTCATTGTTGCCAGTGCATCAAATTACCCTGTGTGATTGAAATCTGAGCGTATACGTTTCTGTTGAGTAACCGACAATTTTTTTGAACGATCGTTGTATAGATATCTATTTATTGTGCTTGTATAAACGCGCTATTGCCTATAAAAATTACGGCCGGGTTTTTTCGCCGGCATCTGGCGAAGTTTGAGGCTCGTAGAATTAATCTGTCTCCTTGATCTATAAACGTACGTTCTCGTACGTAGTGCGCACAAAGGCGAAACGTCGATCGCTGTATTTGATCTGGGTCATCACGGATTTGCTATAAAGCTTTTCGGTTGCCTTCATTAAACCAATTATGTTCAAAAATCTTTGAAATAATGAATAGTAAATTAGATTCATATAAAGCAACGTTTCATATCGAACTACTTATGTCAACAAAGTAGTGAAACAAGCTTTCTACTATTTACAATCCATTACGGTCATATTACCAAAGTTATGTTTTAATGTGCCAGTTAAAATATATCGTCATCGGTCTTCCGATACTAAAATAATATTGACAATTCTATTCAATCAGAAGCCATAATGTTTCCGGTGTTGTTTAATGTCTAGTCTATTACAATACAAACAGTAATGGCGATGTTATTATGGTTATTTTACTATTAAATTACCGACTACTTTTATTAGTAATACATACAAAAGCTGTACTATAGCGTGATTCAGTGATTCTCTACCACTATCGATTATCAACAACCGGCTAACTATAGACGATTTTTTTATGAAAATCTGAACATCGCCTCTAGCGGCTGCCGTAGGAACAAATTTTTCAGAACATGTAATATTAAATGTCCAATTCTTGATATTCGACGGTACCGTCTATAGAGAAACATTCTACTGAAAGCACTGCAGGAATAATTTGATTAGCCATAAAACATGTAAGTAAAAAACCTTTTAGTGTTGACATGGTTTTTACGGCGTTTTAATTACTTCGATGGCCCAAAAAGAAGAAATAAAGTTGTCTTCATAAACGGCAGCCATAAATATAATTTACGTCCTACATTAATATATTTCATGTTTTGTAGTTTTAAGTTTATTTTGAATGTGAAAGTTATTCTGATTTTGCGAATCTATTGGCAGATGATGTATGACAATTTTCGGTTTCGGCCAAAATATTTTTTTTTCGTCCCTGCTTTCAGAAAAGTTGGGGTAATAAAAGACGTTAAAAATTATAGCCTCACTGAAAGTGTTATCCTTATAACAGTCATTGAACATAATTAAGATTAACGAGATGTCAGATTATTCGTCTTGAATAGAGTTAAAGAATTATCCAATTTAACGACATTTTCTGCGAAATTTGACGCTCTTTTTTTTCTTTAATTATATTGTTATTTTAGAGGTAACATTTATTTTTAAATTTATAGTATAATCTTTTATTTACATGTGTACCATAAACTTTTCTCTACAACTTTTAAGCCATTACTTATATTGTCTATTAAAATTACCCTCATACACAGGTATGAGGATATACATAGTATATTGCAGAATATCTATACGCGGTTCATAGTACAAGAATCGAGAATGTTGTGTAAATGAAATTTTCGTGAATCGTTTTGTTATTATTTGTGTGTTTCAATCATATAATGGTTTACAACGTGCTAACTCTAATATTTCAGCACTGTTGCTTTATCGTCGGAAGCCACGCGAGTATTGTTAGCTTGCACTCGGATTAAATAACACTATACTGGTGTATATAGGATGGTGTTAACTGTTGACTTTACGCGTTATACAGAGTGATTGTTTAACTAATCTATTTATAATACTGCACTAAAACGGGAGCTATGTTTATCATCGTTTCGGCTTATCCAAACACGCTTCTAGTAATTGTGCGAAGATAAACTAATTTAGTACAGCTAATAATGTGGGTGTGAAATATTAGTGTGTTACTGTTAGTGCCTGCTGTTTAGTCTCAGATACGAATAGTTCGTACATGATGTAAGCGATTTATCAAAGGCATTTGAATTAGTAGCGGGCATCCTTGTACACTGTAGCGACTATAACCACAGCGACCGATTCGTGTTTTGGGAGACCTTATTGAACCATACTCCTCTAGGTCTTGTATACAATTTACGCAATAATCAAACTTCTCTTAAACCTAGAGCTGTTTCCAAGTAGGACCTCAAGGACCTGTATTCGTATTACGTATCTCAGTTGACAACTAGTGTACGTCAAATTGATAGTCCCCATTCAGTACATTGCTGCTTTGATGTATAGCGATAATCACTATAATTTAGTGGAGAAAACAATGTACAGCATAGTGGCTTTCACATAGTTGTCAACTGAGATACGTGATAGCCCCCCCTTCTGGCGCCACACACGAGTCTATTCATCTGAATTTAACAGAAGTGCTAGCCGGAATAACTGCTTTTGATGCTAATAGCAATAAATGATACCGAGAATATAAACGTTCAAATTCTCATTTACTGTATACGTATGTTGAACATAAGCTTTGATTCCTGTAAAACGGAATCTATACTAATATTATAAAGCTGAAGAGTTTGTTTGATTGTTTGTTTGAACGCGCTAATCTCGGGAACTACTTGTCCGATTTGAAAAAATGTTTTAGTGTTACATAGACCATTTATCGAGGAAGGCTATAGGCTATATATCATCACGCTATGACTTATATGAGTAGATTACCAGTAAAAAATGTTACAAAAACGGGGAAAATTTTGACCCGTTCTCTCCGTGACGCAACCGAAGTTGCGCGAGTCAGCTAGTCCTTTATAAAATACAAGTTTTCAAGTGTTAACTCTGCAGTCTAAAGATAATTGTAGAATTAAATTGCTATCATATAAGTTTGATGGTCATGTAAAACTATTCGTTGTCTCATAAATCATGCGTTTATTTCTTAATAAAAGTAGCAAATTAGTATATTAACTTCTTCAGTTTATGGCTTCATTTGAAAAACTGAGATCGCAAATAATTATTATAACACAGTAAATTTATTATATTTGATAGCACTTTTTACAGCCCCTAAAAAGTGATATAATGACAAGTCTTAATAAATATTACTGACAAAGAACACGAATAACTTCTTGGAACAGTCGAAGGAAGATGGATAAATTTACTATAGCTTGATATTATTTTAGACGTAGCTAAGACCGAATTAACGGCACATCTGATCTCAGTCCACGGTTCATATAACAAATTAACGTAACTTACCCATTTCGGGCAACTAACAGTACATCAATTTCGTTAATCGAACGATCCTCGCACAACGCCCAGGTTCCTACGTATTAAACTTCATAATGTCTATACCTAAATCCGTATAACAATAAAATAGCGGAGTGAAAGGCAAACCACTACCCACGAAGTGAGCGACTCGGATCACGACTTATGCTAAAAGAATTTGAACTTTATCATCTTAAATATAAAGTGCTATTTGACAGGAGAGTAGTTTTTTGTGTTCTGGAAAATGGCATTGCTGTGTTCACAATGCTATATACTCGGTCGGTTAGTCTTTTGTTTAACAGTAGGATCCTGCTTGGTATTATTTATTGCAATGCGTTGCTACGTATAACTTAACGTATTATGAAATGAGGTCACAAATACGCTGAACATGTAATTGTACTAACAGTCCATTTATGAGGCTTCCCCGCTGAGGCTTTGGTTTTTAACGTAATTAATAAATGTAAGCGTCATACAAGTTTAATTAACTGAGGTTCTAATTTACAACTACGCTAAGAGCTTTTCGCTTTGATGTGTAACGGAACTTATTTAATTATTCACTTACTATTTGAGTAAAACGTTCCTACTTATTTGATAAAGACAGGTTACTTTTGTATCAGAAACAATCACAGATAAATGACAAAATAAAACCAACTTTTACAACCTTTATCGGTAAAACTTAGGTACTTGAACAGTCTAGATAAATTATACAATTTAAATGTAAATCATTTAATACCAAAAGTGAGGGCTGGATGTAAATTAAGTGTTGCACAATCTTGAAATAGAACCTAGGTTATACCTAGTGTGCTGCTCATAATACGGCAGAAAAAACTATTTATCAACGTGAAAACATTTAGTACTTAGTCAATTCTGACTGATCTTCGGACTATTAATAGGCAAACATAAAAACGGTTCACGGGATAAAACAAATATTTCATGCGTGTTATGGGTAATTTTAGTTCCAGTATAAATCTTCACCATCATTATGCATGTTCGCAAAGCACGCATGGTGAGAGTGGTGAAATTCGACATCAATGTTAGAATGTCACCAGATGCACATCGTTAGGCAACGAATGATTACCAGCAAACAGTAAATGATGTTTTTGCATATTCGAAAAACCCACTGACCTAGCTCCCACTTTTGTCTATGAAATACATTCAAAGAAACGTAACATAGTTTACTATTACGGAGGTTCACAGAGGTCATTAAATACAGTCAAGAATGCGGCAGAGCTGACAAATATTTTTATGAATACAAAACTCACAAAGCTCTTTAGCTTTGAACTTTGAATATTAATAGGAATGCAGCATTCGAACGCGTTGAAGGATATTCTTTGATTTTAAATTGGAACTAATTTCCTTAACAAGTCCAATAATTTTTAATTTAATTATAGTAGAACGATAAATGTTTTTAGTGAAGCTACTTAATTTTAGTACGCTGATTTAAAAGCGATAAAAGTTTTAACGACCTTGCACTGCTCAATTAAAAATATAGAACAATAACTACAGAACATCAAATATTGCTGCTACACCATTAAAATTGTAATAGAAACGTATTTCAAAAAAATATTATTTGTACTTGATAGTTTAAAAGCGTTAACGTTTCCAGTTCATCTCGTTGGTAAATAAATCAGTTATGCCTCGGTAGACGAGTCAAAAATTAGACAGTTGGATGAACACCATACACAAGATTTGATATTACTTTGCCTTAAAAATTGAATCGAATTTAAAAATAACACACAGTCGGTCTCTACGTTAATAAATTCACATTTGGAAATGCCAACAGTAGTATCTTTTATAGTACAAAAATACTTACTTTTATGGTAAAAGGTACGAAGACTACGTAAAAAGTTTCTATCAACGTGACTACGTTGTTTATTGTAGCAAAACAACTTTCTATTTAATTAAACAAATCTCGGACTGCTGAACTGTATCTAATAAAATAATAATATAATCCATGTTTTGGTGATGTAATCCCAATTTGTTCAATCCAAAATGCTATTATTGAATTTTGTTATTGGAAAGCACGTGGCATGTGAGGTACGCACCTGATTGTTGTTTACGGCAAAAAGCGTGAAATCGAACCTTATTAAAAGGGTGAATTAAAACACGAATAAAACGTGAGCCCGAATAACTGTCTCAATATAACGTCGTGACTGAATGAACTCGAATGTGGGTGTTACTTTTTTGTTGAACGAGAGAACCGCGGAAGTTACAATTTCAAATTGCAAAACTTCCACGCGAAAACGATCTACATACGCGTTTATCTGTGTAAATAAAATATTGTTTAAATTTTACAACATTGTTCGGCTTCCGGCATTGTAAATTTAAGTTTGTGCAATATGAATACTCACTGTCCGGGAAATGTTAACACTTCACACGTAGCGAATTTTTCCCGCAGCCTACACGCTCTAGTAACTTTCACACTGACCGCCCCAAATTCTTGGTTGGAGCGTTTGAAATGATTTGTTAGCTCCAGGCCGATCCACACAATACGCCATTCTTTTATAACTCGGTCCGTAAGTCACAAAAGTATTTCTCAACGAGCATTGCAGTGGGGGAAGTTTTAGCTGAAAATACGAGCCAAGTTTTCTCCTTTACCTTCAATGGCAAAAAATCCGTGCCTGTCCCGGCGGCCGCGCACCCAGACACGATAAAATTTACATGTTTCGCTTTCAGCCTTTATTTTATTTTAAAGGGTGAAATAAGACGGCATTACGCAAAGAGAATATTCAATTAGAGACTGCTTTAAGATTTATGCAATAGGAAGGCGAAGCCATTCGAACTTATTTTCTCACTGCTTTTTTGGTATTTCGTTTTCTCTTTTTTATCTAGATTTTATTTATGGGTCACTTTCCAAGGCGCTGACTTATTTAAGAAAAGTGTACTTACATTTTAATAATGTTTTTGCATTTGCATTAAAACCTGTCCTGTGCCACCTTGGCACTTTCTATATTACTCCTTGTAGGTGGTGCCAACCATATTACTTACAATTTAATTTATTAGCGCTTGTACGTTATGAGAGGTATAATTTATGGTTAGAACTGGCCATTCGTGTTTGAAGTGTGCTCTGGTGAAGCTATTAAATATTTTACCGACAGTTAGACAACGCGGGTGGCTCGAGAGCCTCTTCAATATTTTATAAGCGGTAATGATCCTAAATTGATTTCAGTTTTTATTGCATCGCCTTTGAACACTCTAATATATTGATAGAAAACCTAACAAGAAGTGAAGACTCGAGTGTGCTTAATAGCTACGTACTTGCATGATTACAGATGGAGGACGTGATTGAAAGACAGATTGGATAAATAAGTGAATATTTCAATAAGATATTCGTTACATAAACTTATGGACGCAAAAATATTAAAGCTTGATGAAACGAGGTCAGAGCGATCGCGTTCTCACGTTTTAATATTCAGAATAATATTATTGAGAAAATATAATGAGATGTGCCTTCAGTGCCGTCAATTGTAAACATAGGTAATCGAATTTCCATCAATTTAATAAGAACTCCCAGCGACCTGAATATAAAATGATAGATGACGAGAAATGATGTTTATTTCGGTATATTTTATTAGAAGCAGATGTGTCTGCCTCAGCAACTGTTCAAATAAGTGAGTTTTATTGAGATC
Organism: Anticarsia gemmatalis; assembly: GCF_050436995.1. Lineage (NCBI taxonomy): Eukaryota > Metazoa > Arthropoda > Insecta > Lepidoptera > Erebidae > Anticarsia > Anticarsia gemmatalis. The sequence goes on from NC_134752.1 coordinate 7,098,010, forward strand.
CTTTGATGTCTCGTGAAAGCAATTTTCTCGTGTTTATGTTCTAAATAAAGACGCGTTTTTGTGTAGCTTTAAGATAGATTAGATGATCATGTAAGTTATTATGTCTCTTGCGTTATATTATTAACACATGCACGTCAGGGGAAAAGCTAAACATTTTTGTTGGAAGAATGTTGATTGAGGTATACTTTCCAACTCACCTAAGAATAAACCACTCTATCACTTCCTGCCCAAGGGAGGAGAGGAATGTATCAATAAACTCTTATACACACAGTATTTCCATGACTTATTTAGTGGTTGGTTACAAATCTGCAAAGATAACACTGTCGAGATTGTTGACGATCGGAGGATCCAAAAAGGAATGAGTCATAAATAAAATCCACGTTAAAAACTTAATTATTCAGTAAATATTTAAAGCATTGTAACAGCCTTGTTGATGGAGCTTTTATTCCAGCATAATATTGTACAAAATATTTTAAAGGATTACGCGGATTCGAGTGATTTTTCATCTCTGAGTGTATTAAAGGCACATTTATACGACAGTTAGAAGAGATCTATCTTTATGACATCTAAAGAGCTAGACAGTATTCGTGTAAATCGTCGACTTGATCCCGTAGTATAAATATTATGTGACGTCTTATAAACAAGACGAAGCTCGGCACACCGCCGCGCAAACAAATTATCACCGTCATCGCTTCCCAAACTTCCAAACGATTATTTGTCTAAGCACCAAGTTTGTTTTCGAATTATTGAAATTAGACTGACAGCTATGACAGCGGCACATTTCATACGCGAATCCCGAGTTTTGTTTTATCATTTGAAAATTTTCGCGTTTTTGTGAATTTGATTGGCGTGTGCGGCCGCGTTATGTAAATTTGATTAAGTACGTACTCGTATGTAAGTGCGGGTATATTTGATATCTACTGCTATTTAAAAGTACCGAAGCAGTAATTTCCGCAACAATAAAATTCCATTGTTTAATATTCATAAAAATATTAACTTCCATATTATTATGTAACGGAAATTTAAATTTTTGATAAAACGAAAACATAATAGTTTGGAGTAAAAAGCTGTAAAATATAATATCTGTTTTAAAATTCAGCGTATCGCTATATAAGAAAATAGATATAATAAGAATATGTGAATTCACAGTACCTATCTTTAAAATATTGTGTTTCCGTATTCTCAATACATAATGAATGGGGAAATTTATATTGCTTGACACAATTGGGTCGCTAACGGAATTCATTAAGATGTAATGAAAAATTACATTCTGCCCGCTTAATGAAATAAGCAGCCGATCGTCATTTTTAATCAAGATGGCTGAAATTTTTGTAACTCAATATTATTTTCTATAGAAATATATTTATTTTTTATTCAAGCGTTTTAGGTTTGACGTCATATTTATTTACTGTTGACACTTGTTAATGTTATTTTTAAGATAAAAAACGTTAATTAATGAACTTTTACCTTTTGCCGGCGTAATTGAAATATAGTGTCGTTATCTACAGCTAGTGTTGAAAGCGGTACTCTATTAATGCACTTTTTATTATCATGAAATATCGTCATAAAACATAGAGCTGTTAATGCAAGCTATCATAAAACAATACCGAGAACTGTCTGTTCGGAGTGCGCTAAAACGTCTCAACTAAGAACAATATTGGGAAACGTTGGCTTCGAGACACGAGGTGACGCCTCGCACATGTGGTTTTAATGGGGTGCACTCTAATGCAGAGATGCTCTATTTCTCCTCTATACGACACCATTGCCTTAAGTATCTTGGGAATCTCGGAACGTTCAACGTCTTATAATACTAAAGAATTATGAATGGCGCAGATGATATTTAAATTGTCATAATTATGCGGTACCGTCTCACTGAATTTGATAAAATATTCTCATCCGACTTGTGACACTCTTGAATGAAATATTTCTGTTTAAACCACCTGACGTCGTTTGAAAAACATTGTGACATCGATTAGTACGTAACGTAAAGCGGAAAAATAAAGAGTCCCGAAACTAATCTAGTCCCACGACCTGCCCCGAGTGGTGGCTACGTATTTTAATCAGACATTCCTAAATGGATTTTTTCATTAAGTGCCGGCGCTGGGGAAATTGTACCTTTTAATTTTTTTACAGCGAGCCGAGATTCATCGAAACAACTGTATACCTGTTTAAGAATGCGCGGAATGTTTTACCTTGTAGGTATTGTAACTGGTGATGCATTTAAACAAGGGTACTGCGATATTGCTACGTTTGTAATTAGAAGCGTTTTCTTTATTACGTCTGCGGTCTGCACGACGGCTTTAACGATGCGACGTTTGTTAAACTAAGATGTCTGTTTGTGTTATCGTTTTGCAGATTAGGTTTACTACTTGATCTTATTTATTTTGACCATTGACTGTGTTTACATATCATAAGATGAATATTGTATAACATCATCACTTGGGGATCACATAAATACAAACGTTACTATATATCGAATACACAAGCAAGCGTCAGGTGAAAACGAACTCGGCGAATTCAAACTAATCCAAGATATTGAGAAGTTTTCCCCAAATAAGGTACTGAACCGGGTAGTCACCGGCTTATCTGTGCTCACGCTCCATTGCGTTTATTGCACAGCAGCGCTAAACGTTTATAATAGGAACAAGCTCAACAATTCAAATACTGTTCGCTATTGTTTCTATCGGAGCCAGTTTCGATAATTCGCAGCTTGTAATAACTGTATTGATTGTTCGACAACGTTATATAGGATTAGTTCTACGTCATTTTGTTCTATTTCTGTTCCGCTTTGTTAAAGTCCGATTATGTCATGTCCGTTTTCTTCCCACGTCGAGTGTTACGTAATTATTTGCTGTAGAGAATTTATTATTTAAGCCGATGACGGAAACAGTTTAAATGGATTTTAAATTGTCAGCCATTTTCAGTACTTCGAGCGTTTTCAATCGTACGGCTTTCGCTTGAAAGTTAATCATGCGAAATGTGAGTGTTTCATTTATCAGGTGTATTACTGAATATGTTCGTGTATTAATAAAAGTTTCTGGGAACATATTTTTAATAGGTTTTATTCAAAAAGCAAAACTATAGATCAAAATACTTCAATAAATAAAGTTAAATGAGTTTTTAAATTAATCCGTCACCAATCTAATAATCACAAAATAACTCGATTTTGTGTACATTTACACTTAGCTTTAAACTTTCATCTAAACACGTAAATAAACCGAGCGTACTAGAAAATTGGATTAGATTAGAGCAGAAGTGTAAATGGGATTTAATTTGTTGGCGCCTTAAAGGAAGTCTCTCTAAGTAGGGTTGCCACTGTTAACTAATTTTAATTCTGGAATGAGTCGACTAACGTCCGGATATTTTTAGTAGACGCCGTTTGGACGCGTCTAAAAAAAATAAACTCTAAGGTACTCTTCTCTTAATTTATGAACACCCAGCTTTATCGGCCACTAAATTATGTTGCTCTTAGATTAATTCGTATTTTTCTATTCCTGTGCGGCTTACACATTTGATTTGTCATGTCGTTAATGTAAAGTTGAAACTATGGGGCGTTCCTTATTGTTTTGGATAGACATTTTTGTTCTATTTATAAGTATTTTATTTGGATTTCGTTGAAAGTATTTCCTGCCTTGTTAGAATGAACGGTTTCACTTACGATGAATTCCTTGATGTTGCGTTGTTCGTTAGTTTTTTTCACCGAGTCTAATGTTTATGCAAAAGCATTCTGTATGAGATCTTTATCACTATCCATTGTTTACTAAGTACCTAACTACGTTTATATTTACACTGTAACTATCAAATAGCGGTTCTGTTGCATTGTTCTAGTGCTTTTTATTTAAATTCATATGTTGTCTGATACTCTTAAATGGCAGGTCAATTGTATACTGAATGTAACAATAGATTTACCTAATTAGTTAAATTAATTACAAGTGATTTTGATATGGCTGTTGAGAAATTGACATACAAATTTCCATATTTGACACAATTTGTATTTAAGTGATCTATATATTAATGATTTAAGTTATATCTAAATAAATGCAAGTAAAACTGCGGGACACAACTATCGTAATGAAAACATCATAATGACTTTTCCGTGTCAATATTTCAAAATCAAAATCAAATCATTTATTCATTTAGGTCAAATATTGACACTATGATAGTCGTTACAATTACTGAATCTACCACTAGCTCGGAAAGGGGGTAGAGCCTTATGAGAAGAGCTAGCGAGAAACTCACGGCCACTCTTTTCAATTGCCAAAAAGTTTTACAATGTGGTTGATACAATAATTGATCATGCGAGGAGCTGCCAACAATCAGCGATATAGACTAAACGTCAATTAAGTTAAATGAACATAGCTAGGTTATTTATTAGTCTCTGATCATACCGTATGTTGGGAGCACCTACTAGCATGTGATAATAAGAATATGGGCAGCAAGTGAGCACACTGGTTGTGAACATTATAAAAGAAAAAAGTGACAGTTTTATGAATAACATCAAATTGTACGTAACATCACCTATTTGCATCATTAATTGCCCATATTTTACAATATTTAGACCTACTGCTACTGAGTTTATACAATTTATAGCAAAGTTCCCTAATTTCAAAGAATCCTAATCAAGCGAGCGACTAATCCCAAGAGCTATTGTCGTTTAGATACTCATCAATTCTGTAATAAGCTTTCCTAACGAGATGTTCCTTAACAGCAACTTTGAATTTTGGCAGGGGTAAATCCATGATGTGCTTTGGAAGCTTGTTGAAGAATACGATATAATAATATAATTATATAATATAATTTCAATACGCTTACAACATATTACCATACACAAACAACTTCCCATTTTAAAACAATATCACACAATTAGCATGAAACATAACGTTTATGTAAACAGCGCATAGAATATGAAACAAATTATTTCAAACACTTGAATATTCAATGAAATGAGCAGAACGCTTGTGTAGACCTGTCATTTAGCTGTTCAATTAAGCCAACTTTAAGAGCAGTTGGAACTTTATTGTTCGTTCACTTGCCATTTATCACACACTCGTCAAGCGAAAGTTTTTCTACCAATGGGAATAAAAACATTTAGATGACAGTTTTTTAACTGTTTTTGTTCGAGACTCGAGGATTATTACGCGGCTGAATAGACATTTGTTCCGGACGCGGTAACGGCCTTTTTTGTTCGTGAAATAGAGTAATAAAATTATGGAAAAAATATGATTTAAAGATACATTTGGCCTGAAAACGTTAATGAGTTCTCGTATTAATGCTGCTTCATTTTAACAAGGTTTATTATGAATGTGGATGCGTGTGAGGTGAAATAGATAAGATGCCTGCCTCGCCACTGTGAATGTGCTCTTGTACCTTATTGTACCTACATTTTTATAAAATAAAATTAATCAGTACTATAGTTGCGCTCTCGGCGTAAAAGAATATGTGGGTGATTATTGAACGTGCCTAAACTTATGTAAATACTAAAGATAATTCGTATAACAAGAATTGACTATGATATTGCTGTCGTCGGTAGACACAAGTAAATTGCCTCGACAAGGATCGAAACAACTTCAATATTAGTTACGTAGTATTTATTATTCCTAAGTCGAGCACTGAAGCTTGAACAAACTTTTCATACTGTTAAATTGCTTTCGCCGCGGTCCAACTAAAGCTATTAAGTTATTAAGTAAGCAGATATATAAATGCGTGCAATTTACGTACAAGTCTCAACTAACGTATACGTACATTTATCAAGCTTTATTAGTTTTGTAAAGTTATTTGGGAGTTAATTAAATTGTGAAGTTTTGCGAATGTGGCTGTAATTTAAATGTGTAGTTTGTATAGGCTTGTTCTACGCAACATTGGGGTAGATTATACAATACGAAGACAAGATGCTGAAGATTTATTTTTTTAATCTCGTATCGGCTGCGAAACACTTAAACTCTCGTTGATTATTGAAAACGATAAGACTGCGTTATCCACCTAAGAGTAAGTGAGAGATCCACGTTCGATAGTAAAATTATTTCCAAAAATATTACATTTATTTTCGTACCACTAAAATTATCTTATTATTCAGCTGTCTCTACCATCATACCCCTTTAAGAGATTACAGAACACATTCATTTATATTAGTCCTCTTAGTATACGTAGAAATATCTCGTCGGGACAAAATATAGTATGTGGAACATAAATTTTCCTACGAGAATATATTCTGACATCTGTTGCTCCATTGACGCGATGAGTAGCAATATACCTCCGTGGAATAACAAATGGCGACTTTTTCATTTACATATAAGTGATGAGTAAGCTCTGTATACCAGCTACGGCTTATCACGACGTATGAACGATATTTACTGTTAATTCATCACACTTGTGGGTGTACCCAGACTTGCAAAATAGCATTGGAATGTGAAAATGTCTTCGAAGTATGATATACCACGGAATTCCGATATTGACTAAGTACAATTCACTTATCTATCTTGATGTTAAGATATTTTAGTTATAATCATATTAGTTACTAATAATACACGATTTTTGCTTGACATTTCGGCACAATTTTGCAGTCTTAAACTAGCTTATAAAAGTTAACTTGTCCACGTACAAAATGAGTTAACAAGCTTGTTTTAAAAGATGTACTCATAAAACTTTAACAATCTGTTCAATTTTCTTAATAAATCAATATACAAAGTAATCTCTGCAGAAAAATGATAAAGTAGGTACTTTAGCGATGTATTCAGATTGTACTGTTCTATTTCTGTCTAATTAGAACAAATAAAACCCATGAACATGATACCGGTAATTACGAAACATCCTTGGTATCTTGTTTCCTTGCTAGGTATAATCAATAACAATAATAAGAGGTTACACGTGTCTTCGTTTGATCTCAATGAAACGACGGAATTCAAGCAGTTGACTTCACTCAGTGTAAAAAACATCCCTGAATGCAATTTAGTTGTTGATGGAACGACATTGTACGACCTTCAACGTTTATACGCTGTTTTTACTTGTTCACTAAAAAAGCAACATCAAACTAATTTCCTGTGGTGTAAACGGACGTTTAAAAAAGCTGTTACTAGTTGTCGAATATCTTTTTTCTTTCTGAACGTTTGAGATGACATCACATCAGTAATTCCTTGAAGAAAGTTATTCTAAAGATGGTCAGTTGACTTATTCTGTAAGTCTTAAGATCTTAAAAAAACACTAACAAATAAATATCTCTCTACATACAAAAAACGTTAAAACTCCTTAATAAAAATGTAGCTAAAACGTACAACGTGAGAGTTCACCGATAAGTACTCTAGTTTTAAAAATCTTACTTGCAATTACAACGTTATGCTTCACAACATTAAGTTCAAATTCATCTTGACTTTATCTATGAGGTCAACGTGTTGTATAAAATCGCGCCTGGATAACTCACGTATCACAAAGAAAACCGATGTCCATATTTTGCATAGGCATTGAGCCAACACTTTCTCTCGCACCTGTCATGTACCTGACTCGAAATTTTACATACAGTATCGAGATACAGACATTTTCATTTTAACTCAGGGTTCACCTCCACAAGATTGGACGACGATGTATCGCACCAATATCATAAATTCTTGTGAAATAAATTGGATCGTATACATGAATTTTATATATTCCATGATCGTCTCACGATAAATATGAAATTCCAGACTGACTTTGTAGAGATTGATCACCATCATATTTATTTACGTAATACTGACCGCTTCTAAACAAACTGCTTCTATACAAGCGCCAGAAGGTGCTTTTACGCAAATAACATAGTAAAGTAAAAGTACGTAAAATCCTCTTAATTTTGTAAACCAGTCGGAGTAAAATTAAGTAGAGCATTAAAATTAATAAATTCTCAACATGTTTCAGTAATAACTCGTACATCGTTTAAAAACCGTAAATAAAAAAAGTAGCGAAGCGGAAAATTATTAGTCAATTTATTAAACGAGCCTCTGAGACTTGCATACATACTGGCAGTTAGCACTTCGTTAAGGATACAAAGTAATTAACTGTGAAGTCGTGTTCTTACATAAGTCCGGAGTCCGCAGTTGCTCAGGGAACTTGAGAGAAATTTATAGCACTTATTCTTTTACGGCTACAGTAAAAAAAAACTATTTAATTATGGAGAAACAATTTTCTTAGCGGGTTAACTGAAAGTCGCGAGAGTATTTTAGGAGTTTCGACTTAACGGGGTCAGTTTATATTGTAATTCGGCGCTGTTTCATTAATTATTAATTCCAGTTCAATGAACTTCAGTACTACGACCCGAGAAAGTACGTCAGTTTTCGTTAGAAATTAGGATTATACGGTACAACAACAAACAGAAGATCTAGAATATTCTAGAAGGTACAGGTTGGGTTCTGTTATGAAAATTGTTAGGTAATCAAAACGGAGATCCGGTGTCCACTGGCTAGCTCTCTAGCCGTCCAAAGTTGGCTCCAAGCCTAACACGCCGTGGCTGACTTATTAATATTTACACCGCAATTGCAACCTCACCTCTCCCAACCTCTAAACTTGTTAAACTGCCATTGCAATTTCAATTTCAGCCCAAACTGGGATCTTGCTGTTAATTTAACGTAATATTTTTCCCTTGGGATTTTCGTCCTGAAATTCTGTGTTCGTAGGATTTTTTGGTAGCCATAAGATGTATAAAAAATAAATGAGAGAAGAAATCTTTGGCCTTGTGATTTTATGTAAAAGGCACCTGAATCGTCATGCATGAATAATGAAAGTTACGAGTGACCATCGCGTAATATTAGAAAAGTTTTGTAGGTATTTTTTCTGTGATTCCTCTCAATACGTATATTTAAAGAAATATTTACTTTGTAAAATGACTTTTATATTTTTGATTCGATCTCTTTATGAATTTATCTTTATCATCTCAATAAATTAATAGCTACCTAATCGGAAAGAGTGGAATTGATTGCGGAAAATCTTTCCAAACCTTATCCTGTGATTTGCCTATTTCTAATATTCGAAGCTGAAACAATTTATTGTCTTAAATAGCCAGTTGTTAAATCAAGGCGACTTACGGTTTCACATAAAGCCGTTCCATATGAGCGAAGGATCTATTTCTCACTAGAAGTAGCCAAACGTAACGCACAACGCAACAAAGCAATAATAGGGTCACTTGTCCATACAAAGTATAGTGTTTGTCTTTAAAAGGTAACAGTAATGAGTGAACAAGATTCGTGATCGGCTGCTCAGTGAGTCCGTAGTAGGTATATGTGTCAGGGCAACGCGGAGGCTATCGGCTAGTCAGGCACTTCTGGTATCAATATGTATTTGTTTAAATCGGAATAAAGTTTAAAAGCAAAAATGATAAAAACTGTGCTCTATAACTAAGGAATAAATTGAAAACTATCGCGTTTGTACTCAGTCTTTTCTTTGGGTGAGAGGTATTGGAAAATTAGCTGTTTAGCTGTACACCTCGTTATGAATACTGGACCGAATCAATCAATTTATTTAATATTAGCTATAATTGCGACAATAAAACACTATCTAAAGAGATTTATTTCGACATAATGTGTTCTTCTTGTTTGCAAATATGAACAAATTCCTATTTATAAAATAAATTTGTAAGGCCCGTATAGGGGTTCTAAAATGTAAAGTTTGGTTATCAACGTAATTCATTAAACTACGATACACGATATAGCTGTAATATCGGTATTACACGTAAACCCTTTGAGGAAATTATTGTATGGTGTTATGGCGTGTTATTTATTATGACAAGGGGATTAATACACAGTCATTAACCCGTACGTCGTAGGTAGGGTAGTCTAAACATAATCAGATCATGTGCATCCGACTGGTATAATCCTTTACTCACATCTTTCGACACGTACGTGTGGGACCGTCGAGGCTCATTTGTCATACTCATAAAAATATCAATAAATACGAATAATTAAAAGAGTAATTTAATAAACGTATGGGAAGTCTATATTGATGAAATGGTATGATCAATCTACTAAGCTACCAGTGAGAAAAAGATGGTGACCATTTCAGAGTTGACTTGACGATTTGAGTTGTTTTTTTTTATATTTTTCTATAGACACTGCCAGGCTTCTTAACATCGAGTTACATATAATAAGTATACCTAATTTCCTTGTCTATTAAGTACATCGTTACTTTTTAAGTCAATAAAGTTCAAAAGTAATTTTATGTTGAAGTTAACTTTGGAGTAGGTAGACAGAATTTTACAAAAGATAATCTAACACGAGTAGAATAATCAATAATAAAATTAGCCAATTAAATATTACTTCTATCAATAGCAATTAAGTATAAACGGTTACGCACACTTGGTACCTTTTTACCTTGAGTTCTTGGTTGCAATCGATACTATTTCTATAAATAAAATCCATCAATGACAAGAGGGCGCGCCTTATTCGCTCGAAAGCACAGCCCGTAAACAGTAAAACACACATACATACATATTTTATGTATATAGTTTTCAGGCTTTTATTGGACATTTTAGTAGTCAGTAGTTACATTTTTAATATTACTGCAACGATTTTTTATGCGAATGATCATAACTTTAAAACTTTTGGTCCATTGCAACCAGCGGCTTAGCCACGACAATTTCCTATTTTACACTTTTTAGAAAATTAAAATGGTTTTGACATTAACTCGAATCCAACTTGATTGAATTAGAATACTGCTGACGGGATTAAGCCAGCTGGCCGAAGCGAAAAATATGCATTGAGCACAGAAGCGCGATTCTGTACGAGTGTATCTAGTATGTCGAGTACCGATAACCAGCTAGCTATCGAAAAAAAATGTATGAAAATCTGATCAGCGCCTCAAGCGTGAGTCTTAGGAACTAATCTGTCAGTACAACTTAACTGTCAAACTCTCGTAACTCGATGGTACCAAATGTAGAGAAGCTCGCTACTACTGTACTGTTAATCGTCGCTTAACATAAAATAATGCGCCATTTAATTTTATCAAAAACAGCATACACAGTTGGAACTGTTTCATTTTCGCATAAGTTCGTTAGCATGATTCATCTTTAGCATTTAGTTTCCCACGCCACATGCACCCGACTAAAACCGAGTGAAAAACTAGTTTACACCGTAATTGCATCGCAAGTATCATACTTACCTGCGTCCCTTTTACTCAACTGAGTGCGAAAAGGGGGTTAATGTTTTTCTAAATGATGTATTTGAAATGTATCTGAGTGTAATTTTACGTGTATATTTCACTCACGCTCGTAAAATATTTGTTGACGTATTCTTTTTTTTAAATGTAATTTTTCTTTTATGCGGCTGCAAAACGTTTTAAAGTTACTTGCCAGTGTTTGATTATTTTTATAATTTTCTCTATCCTCAATACTACCTTAACAAATAGAAACTAAAATGGCATAATGTCACTACATGAGTCGATTGATTATAAAGAAAATATTTTTAGGTTTTTCATACGAACAATATTTGTGTGATTTCTACAGAAATAGAATAGAAACCACTCTGAACTTGGACTCTGACCACCACGATGTTCAATTACGCTTACCTAATCATTCCAGTTTTATTCTCCATCGATTAGAAAACATTTGATAACCGTTTCAAGCGAAACCAAGTCGACACGACACCGTACAAATTGTGCACCTGCAGCTCTATTCGTTTGCCAATATTTACTCAAGTAGTTTTCAAAACTACTTTCTGCCGCTGATTTGAAGTTGTAGGCGTAAATAATTGTACATCGCGTGTGTTGGTAACAAAGTCAAGGTGAGGAGCGGTACTGTTCGCCATCGCCTTCCTCATGCGACGACCAGTTCGACTGGTTGGGAACTCATTGTTTCAATAATTGCTAGCTCTCACACCATTGTTCTACAACTAAATTATAGCTTAGAATGCACATGTTGGACATATTTCGTAATAATAACTTTATAGAAAGCTAAAGATTTTATTGATTCGATCGGGATGTTGGATAATCGTTTCAATATCCGATAAGCTTTATTTGCGCAGTAATGACTTATGAAACTGACGCCTTTTACAGTTACCTCTACGGTTTTGTATTTCATTAGTATTCAAACCAATGGACTAATAAATATCCCAAGAAAATTCTAACGGCAAGTACCTAAAATGTTTCCGAGAACTACAATCGTAAACTTGATAATTTATTTGTAAGAACAAATTAATTTAACATTAAACGGAGAAATTATAATGAAACCCTGTCTTTTTAAGATACAGATTAATATTAAACATCAAAAGTGTTTGTTTCTGATACAAATGAAGAATTTAATCAATTAGTAGGCCAAGAGGTCAAAATATAAATATTTTAAAGCTAACCTCGTAATAAAAGCTTTATTTTCATCAAAATTTAATTATTTCTATATTTTTACGACTTCATTTTGAAAACTGGTTTATTTATACGGCTCCTATTTATTAAAAAATAACTGCTATTCTCCTTAATACTCTATTCTTTCACGGTTTTCAAGATATTATCCTTTTTGCATCAAAAATATCTCGGGGAAAAAATAAAAAAAATCACTTGGTGATTGTCAAAGAAAATTAATATAAAAAGAATATATATGTATATATGACGTTTCCTCTCGTTTTACTGGAAATAAATCTTTAAAACATAACGACAGTGAAAAAAATACTTCTTTTCATCTATCGCCATTTTATTCGTTTATTTGGAGTATTGTTAAAACTTTCCTTTCCGGTGTATCTCTAAATATACAAGTTTTGACTAAGAGTTATTAAACAGGATATGTGTGAATGTATGTGTGTGAGAGAGAGATGGAGAGAGTGTGTGTTTTGGCCTCGAGCCAATCACTTCCACTATCCAGGATGCACAAGTTTAGAAATGGATATTTTGTTACTAAATCATGTTAATGTCCCGAAGAATGAATTGTGAGTTTTTATTTCGTGTCGCTGTTATTATAATAAGTTATTAGGGTTTCGTTTATGGTAACAGATAAATAATTCTAAAAAAGTTTTACATGTAATCGGAGCCGTCAGTCAAAAGATCTTTATGTCGTCTGACAGTAGAGAAATGTTCTCGAAATCTCGGGATAGTTTTGAGATTGGCTTGGATTTATACTAATCTGTAAGGTACACCCTCACCCACACACATAAATAGACTTAGGTCACAAGTTTAATGAACTTCAAGACTACACCGCTACTGCTCTTAAAGCCTATTTTTTCGTCATCATTAATCAAAGCCTTATCATCATTAAAATCTTAATTTTCTAAATAACAAAGCTTTTAAATTATTACTCAAATGACAAAGTTCTGTGTAGCGAAAAATCGGCTCTTAGAAAAAATAAGAAAATAGTTCAAGCAAAAATTTTTGGGACTGGTGAATTAATATTTGATCCAAAGCCTTGAATTTGATAAAAAAGCAAAAGTTGAAAGTAGATAGAAAAGTAGTAGCATTGATGACCTAGTACCATTTGACCGGTTTCTATTTACGTCAAATTTATTGCTAAATTCAGGCTTAATAATAAATATCCTTTCCATAACATATGCGTAATCTAGCTATTTGAGCTGGAATATGAGCAATGCCTATAGAACAAAAAATATAATGAAGGGAAAAAAGCTCGATCTACGTTTTAATTTCAAGTATATTTTGGTTTGTTATGGTATAATAAAAACACAGTTAACGTTACGTGAAGCCAATGTAATGTAATATACTGGTACCAGGATGTTATTCATAATTACAATTGTAAAATAATTACTGTACTCGTCTTTCGATAAGCAAAAAAATGTGCTACGTTGTATTTTTGCATATTTATGCAAATAATATCCTGGTGTACGTTATGTCATTTGCAATAACAACACAAACGGCGAACAAGTTCAGTGTTTTAATGTCAGTTTAGTTTTTATAAGGCTTCGCTCATATCAAAATATTGACGTAGTATAGTTTTCGTGATAAAAACGATAGAATTGTTTGCACCAAAATTACGAAATAGGTTTTTTTTCCGGTCCGAAGTCATTCCACATTTTGCATTTATCGTCCAACAATATGGTGACCATCACTTAAAGATAAGATATTCCGGCATTTGTAAATAAACAGTAATTTTTCTACAAAATGGTCCTATACCAATATTTACGGGTATCTTTTGCCATATTTTTTACAAAGAAACCATTTTATGTTATTACAAGTTAGCGTACATAAACAACCGAGGTTGGGATGATAACTTATTCTTAATTGTTTTGGCAGACGCTGTAAAAATAAAAGTTATGATACGTTATGAGGACAAAACTGTCTGCATTTTGTAGTATTTATTATTCATGAAATAACGAAATTTTTTACAGTTTTAACCTCATATTCATCCCGGAAATTTACTTCAAAGCAATAGGGAAAAATTTGCAAATATAGTTTTGACTCGTTGTACCTACCTAGTATGTTTAACCGGGGAAATTAATCAGTCAATCAGAAATTAAATGTAGCAATATTTGTCGACAATAAAATTAAATCGTAAAACATACGACTAGACTAGGATTACCTTTTGAAGAACTATAATAGGTATTGTGTATACTAAGAACGTAAAATATTTTCATGCATCATTTCTTCCAAAATTAAATTTCAATAATTAAACATTGTGTATCAATTATAAAAAAAAAACAAAACAAACCTTAAACCGCAGTAATTGGAAAAGATAATGAAGTGCGTTATTAAGCGTTTTGTTTCAAACAAAGGGAAAATGGAACAAAAATGTGCGAATGGTTAATGCAGGCGGAAGGAGTCGAACGTCACGGAACATGAGACAATGGCCACAGAATACAACACAGCAAAATGGATTCACCGCGATGCCGCGAATGCGAAACGCGACCCAGTTTTGGTATAACCTATTCTGTTGTTACTTTAGAGAGCTGATTTATAGAATCCAATGCATACATGTGAATGGATTTCACTGGGATTTGTTGGGATATTGGCACTGGGTTTGGTGATATTTCAGACTTAGATAACGAAATGAGATGTATTCTATTGTTAGTTCACAGTATGACTGATTTGGTTAAGGTTTTCAAAACAATACATTACTACGTTCTACGAATAAGTTTCAAGTTCCCCTTATCTTTATGTATATCGATTTTACATTTTTACATTATATTATTAGCTTCCATATCTCTTAAGATTGTATTTCTCGTCATGTTTATCTTCCTAAGAGCATCACAAAACTCCTATACTTAATCTTGACCTAAAGAGCGCACTCAAATGTCTCCATCGCAATAAATATAAAACAGTAAATCTGTGTCAATCTAAAAGAAAATTCACAAAGCGGATATTTCAAGACGTCAAAAAGACAAGTATCTGGGCTGACCCAGAGGTACTCGACGTCACAAACTTGACTTTCAACCTTCTTAATTATGATTGTGAATATAAAATCTGTTTGTCTGTTGCTCATTTCTTTTCAAAATGACGTCGAGATGCCATCGACACAAGTATTTTGGGCCAAAACATCCGTTTTTGAATAGGCTTTAATGAAAACAAAAATGTAAAACAATAGGGTGAATGAAATAAAATGAAAAGGAATGTTAGAGAGGGATTTAGAATAACCTTAAAACTGCAACTTTGTCATGTTATTGTCAATTTTGTATTTAGTACATGATACGAAGACCATTATCGTGTAAACATATCGCATACATAATTGTATCAACATTTATATTTCTTAGTGCAATACCCGAACGAATCCGTGTTCAAAAGCACAGTCGTTTTATAGTTGTAGGTTCAGTTCGTAACAACGATTTCGTGTAAACTCGTTTATGTAATTGCAGAGTACCGTTCTTCGTAAACGCACTTGACCCGGATGAATCCGTCTTGCACCGAACGAGATCAAACATTATGATACATTTTGTTTATATTCTCTTTATTGTGCGTTTACAAAGTACGCTGTTAGATTTTTTATTGAACGTTATTATCGTTATTAGAAAGATGAAAGCAACGCTTTGTACAGTAGCCCCGCGATAAATATTGAGTGATGGATTGAGCTCAATGATGTTGTTTATATGTATTTATTTTGCGTTCACTGTATAATTTTAATCTGTAATGTATTGCTTACCAAATAGTGCTAGTAGACTCGTGTTTGAATGATTATAGTAGATATTTCCACTCCTATTTGAAAAGGATATCATGAGATAAGTACATGAGTTTGGTATTTTTCTGCTGGTAATAATTTAATACGTAATTTTGAGATAAATTCAGATACATTATGTAGCAGACTTAGGTATAAACTTTTGAACAACAAACAAAGAGAAACCCAATCTCGAATAGAAAGTTCCGAAGAGTAATATTTTACTAATCTCTTTAATACACGAACCAAATATCGGAAACAAACTTTGGTTACAGTTTAGAATGCCATGGCAAGCAAATTGTAGATTAAAGGTTATAATTTTAAGTTGACCTACTTTTCTGAATATCCATTAAAGGTAAGTAATCCATCCATTACCGGTTCCAGTCAGTATTTGAACTATAAATATTGACCTAAAACAGTCGATCAACTGCAAATGCAAATAGCCTGTTTCACCCAGTTAACTCTTAAATGAAAGCCAGCAGTAATACGATTTTTACTTATTCTCTTTTCATTCCGAAAACTTCCTTAGTCTAGTTTATTCATAAAGTTTTGTTAAGAACTTCTACAGAACCTTTTTCGAATAAACTTTCTTAGCATACTTTAATATTTACATCGTAGTTTTAGCTTTTATCTAATCTTATTCGAGTTGAAAAGCTTTTTCCTTTCATCCCAAACACCCCGTATTAGTATTTGCAAGTTTCTTTGATACGTCTCTCACCCTATGCAAATTATACTTTCTAGTTCCCTCGTTAAAATTTGCTGTTCAAAGACCTTGTTTGTCCTATGATGCTTAGAGTATCGATTATTGCGGATTACAAAGGCTATAAATCAAAGGCAGGTATCAATCAGAGTGGACAATTATTCAAATGCCTCGTTTGCAGTGCTCGCACGTTCGACGGGCGACGCGTGGTGAATAAAGCTGTCATGTCGAGCGAATACATGACAATCACATGATAGCAAGGTTATTGGCAAAAGCTGAAAAACAATGTTCGGTTTTAAAATGTTCGATAAGCTGTTGAAAGCGTGCAAAGACTTTTTGTTAGCGGAACGCGAACGAGTTACGTGATCTCTGAATTTATATTTTCAGCGGGTAGATTTCAGTTTTCTCGCTGGGAATTTAAAAGTGAATTTTTTAAAGGGTTTAGTTTGTTGCGCTTACAAATAAATTACGAGTACGCGGGC
Source organism: Anticarsia gemmatalis (assembly GCF_050436995.1). Classification (NCBI taxonomy): domain Eukaryota; kingdom Metazoa; phylum Arthropoda; class Insecta; order Lepidoptera; family Erebidae; genus Anticarsia; species Anticarsia gemmatalis. Next base: position 7,115,219 of record NC_134752.1, read on the forward strand.
TATAGACATTTAATTAGAAGCATGTGGCACATTTTGTGAACAAAATAATAAAAACAAGCCTTCACGTGGTTGAATTGACGTTCAGTAAATTGTTTTAGAATATGAAAAGCTTTGAAACGTCACATTGATTTTACAACAGCACGACTCTATAACGAACAATGAATCCGAAAGTTCATTATGGAACTCTAAAACCATAATATTTTACACCATGATGCCTAACAAAAGATAAAAGAGCGGAACAAAAGGTTCCATAGATGTTACATCAATTTATACTGTGTTGGAGTAAAACACATGTTTAGTTTTTGCGAAACTTGACAGGCGCGTCTAATCGTCACGAACCTTTATTTTTGTACAACACGACAGTAACTAATTAGTTTTGTTACTTCGGTCGGCTTTAACAATGATGGAATGCAATGATTCTAAAAAAACATTGTTTCGTGTACGCAAAACAGTTCGTGCTATAATTGACAGCTTATATAATTGTTTCGTTAGCCATCGTTTGGCTTGATTGCTTGTTTGTCTGTTTCATAATACTTTCCGTTTAGGATTTACTTAATTTCCGATAAAAAAGTAACCCTAACATTCATTTGCCTACAGCTAAGTTAATCTTTTTAAAACACAAAATAAATCCATTCTTTTTATAATTCGATTTAATTTTTTCTTTAGGCGTAATATTTTACTACAGATAAATTTTTTGTCATCTGAAAGATTGACACAATGTTTTAACATTTGATTTTCCTCTTACATCTCACATCTCCTTTTACATATTACGTTCCACAGAGTGGTATTATTGAAACATCACGACACTGGAGAACAAACTCGTCTCGATTGTGGTCTAATTAAATATTATACTTCGGAACAAGGCGAGCGCCTCTGTTGGAATTATAAGTCCAATAAAAGTGTGATTGCAACCGGCTGTCCTCCGGCTGTATTTATGATCATAGTTTAAATAGAAGGTATTTTACGACATATTATTTACTGTTCGTTTATAGAAACAAAAACAGCTTTTACTAGTTCAATCCAATAGCCTTAACTGCTTCAATCTTTTAAGAAAGTCGACATTATCGTTCTGTTTATCATTCAGCCAATTTAATTTCAATCAGTAGTCAATACATTAGTCGTAAAAGCGTAACAGAAAAACAGACAGTGTATTTCAAATATTTTAATCCTAAGATCTATCACGATTATTTAGATCAACCTCGCACGCAAGTTGATCTATAGTCACTAATAGCTAAGAAAACATCTAGTCATGGGAGAAACGATATAAACACAGAGAGATTTACTATAATACTTTAGTATAATAGTAGAACAGAGACTCGATTTTCTGCCACTATCGGTGAAAAATAAAAATTTGTATGAAAATCTGATTTCGTACTATTTTAGCACTCCATTTTAAATGCCAAACTCAAAATGATTCGTAGTACCTACCGATTGTAGATCGCGTTATGGAGTTAGTTATTGTTCTTAAGCTATACATAACAAACAATGTCTATCTCTTTTCACATCAAATCTCACCCGTATCCAGTGAACAGCAAAAATAATTCATAGCTATTAAGTTCAGTGAATGATCACTAATAGCTAACTACGATAATGGCGTTACGTCACACACCTACTTAGTTACGTTGAGTGGTTGCGAACATAATTATACTTACTGATCTTTGTTACTCATAGTTTTAGATAGATGAACCTTTAGAAGCGAAAAAGATATATTTAAAGGAAAGTTTTATAATTAATTAATTTTCTCGGCAAGATCATTATCTTATATTTAACGGGTATCAACTCGGTCATGTATTTATTCTTAGTTGCTTCATCTCGACGCATCAATCGCAAGCTGGATCATGAGTAATCATAACCTGCACGGCTTTGCTAAATAATAGCCTATAAGAATAAAAACATTAAAGCACTTAGGGGACCATGTAGGAGTTATCTTAAAGTTTTTTTTGAAAACATAGTTTTTACATTGTTGAGACAATCATGCTCTTAGGACTTATAATATTAGTTCCTACAGATTTCATAATTCAGACATATCTATGTATGTCCAAAGAATCAGAATAATACGTGCCCTCTACAACAAAACATCATTTCATTATCAAAACACCTGAGACACATTCACAATTCACACGTTACATTCTACGATACGTTACTCAAAATCGTAAAACGTATGTTTATAAACATAAAGCGTTCATTTTAGAGTTCATATTTCTAAAGTCAATAAAATGTCGTGTCATCGTCAAACTCCAGTTGAAGTTAACGATTGAAAAGCCTATTCTCTTTACGATAGCCATTAAACATTGTATTAACAACATTTTTATATTTGTTTCAGGTAATACGCGTGCGTTTTTTATCGTCTAATCATGTGAACAAGGTGTTATGTAATATAAAGATTACAATGCAAGGTAAGTATTTACGTAGTGTTTATGTTGAACGTTTAGTTGGTTCACCTTTTGTTTTTGTTTGTGTTATTCGTTAAAACATGATTACTAGAGTTGATTTAGCTATATTTATTGCTCTTGTCAGTAAGAATTCACTTTCTCTCCAATCAATAAGGGCGATGATTATATAATAATATGTCAATTAATGTAAATCGGGTTTGTTTATGAGACATGGGTTTACATCATCCCCTTAATTCATTGCTAAACTCTATTCAGGTGTTTGGTGAGAGTCCAAGAAGTCTTTAAAAATAGGAATCTTAGCAATTTTATAATACCATCAGGTAGGTAGGCAGGACCGAGGAACGCCACTTGGTACAATCCTTACAAATTTCCCTTGCCTCATTCAAATCCAATATGTCAACCTCTCGATAAGTAAACTATCTTAGATCTATTCCATACAGAAGATAGTTTATCGTAAACAGGAGTTAATAAAGCAAGTAGCTACATATTATGTTTGATGTATCTAGGGATGTATGTGTTTCGTAACTTTGTACCTCATCGCATCAAGTTAACGGCTAGTCGGAATTGATCGTTAGCTGTGTCAAGGGACTGGCTGGTACGTTTAATTCCTATCGGCTGCCGCTGTAACCTCAGATTCAATATCCTAGCTATTTCATTTCGGATCTATTACTTGTAGGTACTGATTATTCTACTATTGCGATGTATAATATTGCTATAAAGGTCGTGAAACGTTCTTGTAATAGTGATGTAGAATGATCGGTACTATATTGTTTGTTATCGTGGCCAGTATCGATTAGGACTTTATCATCGTATATGAATTGTTAGATCATTCTACTAAAACATGCCTCGGAGGACGCATTTTAACGTATAATTACTTTTTTCTAACTTTTTTTGCTCTTTATATAAACTAAAGACTAACACTGCAAGGAAATTATAATTTCTTCTAATTGTCCGTTTACAATTACTTAATTACCTTCATTCACATAATTGTTTGTGACCCAGACAAGGATAATCTAGTCCAAACGTCTGGAATCTGCCAAGCAACATAATACATTAACATTTCTGTGGATATTTGCGTCATTTATCATTGATATTATAATAATCCAAGACTAACTCTATAGTTTAATTAATTATAAGACATTTTCAGAGAGAACATTTTCAGTAAATGTCCATAACTTAGATGTATTATCATATTCAGTGCGAGGAATAAGTCATAATAACCCGAATTTGAATTCTTCATTAATTTTAGGACATTTCTATGAGATCATTTTTAATAATAGCCCAGAATTTATCTGATCTAACAAAAGGAGCAATAACGGTAAAAATAAACTGCAATAAATAAATATCGATTAAATAATATTACATAATCGACACGAAAAAATCGATTAACTATCCTTGCCCTGCATTATTAAATTGTAATGCAGAGTACATCACTGGCTAAATAAGGAAGTGTGAGGACAATCGATTGTAATAGGTTAAGGTCGAATCGAATTGCAGTATTGTTATGTTATCGATACGAGCGTGTCCCGTTGGTGTAATGATCGCGCTGCTTATGGCTTGCATGTCGTGATATGAATCCGATCGAACGTGGAATAAATTTAAATTGAATAGGAATGTGTGATTGGTGTAACAAGATTTAATTTTCGTGAATGATTAGCTCGATTCTCTACTACTGTTGACAACCGGCTAGCTATCGATACATTTGGTTTGACAATCTGATCAGCGCCTCTAGCGGGCTTCGTAAGAACTATTTTGGGCAGTACATTTAAATGTCAAGCTCTCGATACTTGAGAGTTGCGTTTAGAGACAATTCTTTTGTTCATTTTATTAGACGGATATGATTGTTGTTTTGATAGGTCATGTAAAAAAAATTTCAACTGAACGAAATTATTTCTAGAGTGTAGTTATGTATCGACGAAAAATCGGCGTTTATAATTTAAAACTTTTTGTATTTAAGCATAGACTACTGTATGTATACAATACTTTTGTGTGAACACAGAAGGAAGAACCTTTTCAGATAACAATGTAAATAGTTAATGATACTAGTTATTATCACGTGTACTGTATCCGGTATTATTATGATTTAATCTCAAACCTGCGTGCAACAAACGCAGTAATAATTGCCAACTTTACAAGAAAAACATGGCAACAAAGTTGGATTATTTTATTTGATTTCAATAACGGTGAAAGCAACATTAAATTAGCAATTTCAATATTAATAGCATCACAATCAAAACTAATTTCAATTTCAACAATTTTATACAAAACATATTACAGAGTGAATCAAAAACAAAACACGTAAAACCAATGCGGTACCATATTAATTTAAACGTTGGCCAAATATTAGTCGAGCGGAGGTCGGCCTTTACCTATGACCGGTCGAATTAATAAAATTATAAGGGTTTAAGTTTACATAGGTCCGGTGTAAGCTAAAAAGTATAAATTGAGAAATTTATACATATAAATTATGTAGATACGTGGTGTAAGGTAGATAAGCACGGGAGATTTTCCTAGAAGGACGGTTTACATGGAATTTATCGATATCCTTCAAAGAGGTTTAATGCGTTATTCTCGTAACCGTATGTGCGGCGTTACGACAAAATATCTGAATGTTGAAGATGCGAAAGGGTTCCTCAGGGATCTATGAGTGACGGTGTTGTCTTTCTATTTTCAAGGGATAAGGACATGATACCCTCTATATATATTTTGACTGTATACGAACGCACGCCTACGGTGCTACGAACGATATTTAATTTCGTAGCAAAAGTTTCTGTTTTTCTTTTCATCCTCATCGTAGCACACATTGTCTTTAGATCCCATAAGTTAATCACCTCATGTCGTTTGCAAACCTAGAATCAAAGTCATTCAAGCTGCTCAAAGACTTGCCTGAATCCAATGACCGCTCTGAATAACCGATGGCTCTACACAATTGACTTCATATTTGCGGTTCGACATTCATAACAACGTTAGCTGAGACATCTCGGTCATAGTTTACGCCAAGTCCAACGCCCGAATAATTCTAACCGAATCTTAGTTTGCTTGTATTCCCTGAGGTGAGACATTGAGCCCGATCGACAGTTAGCTTCACAAATTCGAATATCTAGTCCAGTAAATGTCAATTCCTGGTGCATTTATTGAAAACTGTATTAACATTGTTCTCGTCGATATAATTGTGGTTATTGAAAGCCTAAAATTGGCATCGTTGTACCGGGAATTACATTGTTGGGTCGTGGTCCAATGAGTTTGATGTCACTACTGCTATTAATCATGAAATTGCGAGTACTGGAGCGCGATAACAAACTCTTGATACTAAATTTTGAAGCTATCGTAACTGATATAGCGGTGTTTTTAAGTAATATAATTAGTGTTCATTTAATTAATAGAGATCTACACACCAATCTTTCGTATTCGATTGAAGAATAATGTGTAGCAAAAAATAGTTTCCGAATTTCTCGCTAGATCAATTCTTGACGCATATGAAGTGAATTTAATTACCTACGTTTTTTATTATAAATTAAATCGCTACTTACGTGATATGATAGTAACAAATTACTTCGCCTACTATCAAATAGGAATCCAATTGTGGGTGTCAGTTATAAAACTTCTGAATAATCCTTCCGCGATACACGAGCGTGATATTGTCTTTAAATAATAAACAATGTTCAGTATTTGTTGTAGTAGTTGATGCTATCATATAAATCGTGTGTCAACTGAAGGTAGCATGTTTAATTAAGGTTCTTGTGGGCGATGATCAATTAGTTTTCTTTTGTATCTTGTATAAAATGATGCCTGTTTCCATGAAAGAACTAAGTAGAGATTAGAAAATTCTGTTGTTGCGTAACCCGATATTGTTATTAATACTCAAAAAATAATAAATAAGGTATACCTATTAATTCCTTAGTGATTGGAAATATTAATAACGGTCGATATGAAGTGCGTTTTCATAATTCGATTTTAATTTTGAAGGGTTTTGTAATGAAAATATAATACTTGCGTAATTCCTAAATTGTAATGTGTGCCATTCAGGTCTTTCCGGTACTGTTAAAAAACACCACTTATCAGTCTAAACGGATACATCACTCAACCTTTCGACTTGTAAATAACACAATACAATTGCTCAATTGATTCCTACCATTTGTAATCCACTTCAATAACTATTTGTTTGTGTAACGCAAACTTGAATTACGTCGACACCTTTTCAATCGGCTGCATCGCATCAAATACATTAAAGTTTTCATCTGTGGCGAACGGATCGGATCATAAAGCTTCCGTATAGCCTCAAATACGTTCGTTCCGTTATGTAACTACTGATGTAAGAAGTAAATAGGTAATCTTTTACTCTTTTATAGATTATCGTCAAAGACATACAATCTTTTTTAATATATTACGTAGGTATATTACACTTCATATTATAAAACGCAGTACCTCGTCTATGTAATCAACATTCAAAGACTGGATAAACTGAACTTTCATTCAAATACTGCAGACAGCAATTCGTGATACCGTCTTTAGTGTGTAATATGTTGAAATATTACAATATCCTACCATGGTATTACATGGCTGCGAGTTGAGGTAGACCAATGTTTACTGGGTGCTGTGGTCATCATTTTACCCTCGCCTTCTAAGACTGAATAGGTTGTAATATAAACAGGCATGTCTGTTGATTACTATCGACCTTACAATTTTTTTTCTTTCACTTGACGTGACCATTAATCTTTTAATACGCGTGAGACCTTCACAAATTAAGGATTTCACAAAGCATAGCGTCATGCAAATTATATTCCTTTATCTCTTTATTCGTTTGTGGAAATACGGTCTATACAGCTTTGTGTACGCCGCTCGTATGGATAATAATTACCATTTTATTTATACAATTGTAAATGGAAATGAGTATTTCAATATTCATGCTTTCTATGCATTTTGATGGCACAAAGTACGGAAATATGCGTGCGTATAAACTTGGCCTTTTATTCAAATTCTATTTTGTAATAGAAGCCGACGAATATAAATGTAAATTGAAATTCGTAGAACTGTGTGCTTTGAAGATATAAGCAGTGAGATTGAGACACCTGCGACTTGAGTAATTGTTTAAAGTGTGTATAACCCGCCATCAATAAGTAGATATATTATATATAGAGGCGCCCATAGCCAGTTGCGCTCACCGGTCGGTAAACGATCGGTGGGTTAAGCAACCATTGGCGCGGTCACTCCATAGATGGGTGACCGCATTGTGGTATTTGAACTGGGCGTCTCCGTGCTTCGGAGGGCACGTTAAAAGTCGGTCCCGGTTGTTATCTTCTACGATAACAGTCGTTAAGCCATGTCAAAGGCCTTTGGGCGGCTTGAACAACTTTGACACTAGGTTGACCACTAACCATACGATAATAATAATAAAGTAGATATACAACTCGATAAGTAAATATAAATGACTAGGTATTGGAGTTAAAGCAGTCAATCACATAAGCAACATAGTCAGTACCTAAGTTATAGTGTAAAGCTGTTTTTACTCGGGCATATGTAGTTATCAACAAGCAGAAACTGCTTTGCAAATTAAACCATCAGGCATCAATCATAGAATACTCATATTCTGAATGTAATATAATACATATTTAAGTATATTTTACGTAACCACTGAATGCACTTACATACATTCGTTGTATAACGTGCACTTTACAATCACCTTCTAATTGCTAAACTATATTGCAATACATTAACCACGATGTAGATGCGACGTAATTAAATGTACACATTGTGACCTGTCTGTATCGTGTGTGTTAATCCCACATTACCGTTAATCACAACACGCGTTTCATTGCCTACGATAATTAAGGACACTTAGCCAAGTCATGTTGTCAACGAATTTGTCAATGGGACATTACCCGCTCAAAGAGCGACGCAACGGCCCAACACGGATTCACGCTCACGACCACACTGATTGCGAATTCGCGTCATTTGCACCGACCAAAGCTAAAGCGACTCATTATCCCACTCATGTCCCAGCCATGATACTAGCGAACGTCCAAATGTCACGTTGACACACAACTCCAATTACTACAGAAACGTCAATCGCTCGTTTATTGACTCATTCGGTTATCTAGCTACGAATTCAGTTTAATTTATACGTATCAGCGTAATGTTTTAGTAGTAACAAAGGCTGGTCTAGGTCTCTATGTCGAAGTGTGGCAACTCTAGGACGGAGTGGTGGAGCACGCGCACGCCAGTTCAGTCACGAGCGTGTCGCAACCATCACGTTCCTATAGTTTTTGCAATAGCGCGTGGTAAACCACGTTCGGAAATAGCCAGCCTTTGTTCCTCTGTTAGGAAACACTGATGAGCTCTAGTCACCCATCGGTACACCTCTTACAATCGTAATCATTTATTTATACAAGCGTAGCGAATATTTCCGCGATACCGATAAAGAACGGTTTATTGCAGCGTGTTAAGGAATTCCCTTTCACCCGAATTTTATGGACTCGTTTTATTTCTCCGTACAGGGTGCATTTACGACGTCATGCGCTAACATATAAATTTTATGAGATTTTGGACTCAGTTTTAATGGACTCGGGTTGGCAAGTGACGGTCAGTTTCATGTGGCGAATAAAATGTTGGTTTTAGATGTATATCGGTAGATTCGAACGTGTAAATGTATTCGAGCAAGGTTAATTACCAACGGTTCGTGAATTTGCTCGGTCTGGGTCAAAGTTAATGTGTGCACATACATCCGATAATAGGCAGGTACATTATACTGATTAACGGCTATTATTGACGCCATTATATGGCCTCTAGAACAATAGGACGTAATAACTGAACAATGTAAGTCAAGATACGTTATTATCTCACATTTATGTACAATTCTAACACAATTGAAAGGCTTTCGTATTACCGTGTAATGGAATGTTGAGTTTAGAATTAGAGGATGTGACGTGACTTAAAATATTACACCTACATCAAAGCCTGAACGTTTGGACTAACGTATGTATAATACACCCACTCTATGCTATTTATATCTTTAGTACGAAGGGCCGAACCTATTATTATCACAGATGAGAATGTTAATATAGAGAAGGTGAACACGAAGGTCTTGACATTGTCACGGAGAAAATTCCTGCCATTTATTTAAAATATCGGCCCGCTCTTATAATGAGTGCTATAGAACTCATTTAGCCAAATGTCAAACTTTCGAGACGTATCGTAATGTTGTATCGAAAGTTCGTGATTACTTTTTTTGTAACAACCTGAGCATCAAACTATTACAATTACAACAGGCTAGATTTCGTCAAATAGGTTATAAACATGCAGTTAAACTTACTTTCATAATAAGTTATCATATTTTATTTATCTCTATAGTTATCTATGTTAAGTTTCCTGTATTACTACAGTTTAATATTCCGCGCATTGCCAATGTGACCTTAGTGTAAACTTCATAATTAACATGTACGAAATGTAAATAAAAAATGAAATATTACCTCAACAGTAGTGATGGAGCAATAAAGCACGCGACACATAATTGCTCTATTTAAATAACTGTAGTGCCAATAAAAGTTAACTATTTTGTCATTATGCAAGTTTGACATACCCGTGGAAATAAAAGCCCTTTTTTATTCACTTTTAATGTGGTACTTTACTTTGTATTCTTCTTCCCGTGTGATAGGCGTCTAATAAGCTTGTCATCGCAATATGGACAACTAAAAAGTTTTGTTAGAAAACTCTTCGGGGAATAATGCATTATAATTTTCCATTTAGGAATTAATTCTAGGATGTCTTGATTAAAGTACGACTTCTACGAGTGCAGTTGCAAGAATAGCTTCAGAAGTTATACGACGGACAAAAGACTTAATAATTTAATTAATATTTACGCTGCAAACACGTATGAGTCAGAAATAATATGTAGTGTTCGTCCTCGTTTTGTTCTCAGTTGCTCTGATTTAGTTATTGTCTCATACTCAGAGGCAAATGCTTTAGTTACCTAATTCAAAAATGGTTCAGCGTCCTACGTAAGATATGTTAAATAGCTCATACAGATACTAATCAGAGGAAAACAGTTAGAAAAAAGGCTCAACACGTATGTTATCAAGGTCGCTTCGTTCTCACGGCAGTAGGTTTGAACACTTTGAACCAAGACTCTGACAGACCATACACCATGGGAAATTAAACTACGCAGCTCAGCGATTCACACGATTGTCGTTTGTTCTAGGATATTGTTGCTATCCTGATTGAAAAGGTACACGGTGACCTTTGGGAATTAAATTCTTTGAAATCTGAATTAGACTTGTTTAAGTTCAAATACGCTATTTATTAATCAAGTTTGTGCTTTAAAATGTGATACAGTTTTTGTAAAATCGTTCACCCGTAGTTCTAGGCTTTATCTACCACTCCGTGACTTAACGCTGGACGTAATTTAACATTACGAACGTGCTCTCTCAAATGTCCACTTTATGACTCTCACTAAAAGAATGTAAGTTCGAAGTTAAATTAAGTGTGAAATAGACATATACTGATCGTCCTAAATTGCTTTTTCACAGCAACAAAGAGCCATCAAAAATTTTATTAGCTTTTGAATTACGTAGGCGAGCATTGCGGATGAATACATTCGTAACTCATTTTTTTCCCAAAAGAATCATTGCTGTGTAACGCAATAAAGGTACGGTACTTAGTTTTACCTCGCTTATTGCCTTTTTTTGTAGGGACAAAAACCGATGACAAAATCCGCGTCACAAAAAGTTGTGGGAAAAAATATCAAGATCACTGCCAATGGCGGGCGTGGAATCTGTGGCCACGACGAAGGTCGCTAGTTAGTCATGTCACCTGTGCTATTGTTTTTAACAAAAACTAGAATAGTACATGACATTGCGTCTAGCAGAGCGACGGCCGGTTCATTGAAGAGCAAACTTCGAATGTTTTCAGGGATCCAGCCCCACTTGATTAAATTAAGAGACGAATTTAGTGCTGACGTACTGATGAGCATACATCTATTAGCACGATCAAATTTATTATATGTAAAAGGTGTGTGTAGGTGTAGACTGCAGAAGCGTGTTCAAATTGTTAACAAAACGTTGTTTGCAATCCTTATCTTTGTGCAGTTCACAAATATCACGGTTAGTGAACTCGAGTCGAGAGGAAAACAGATAAATCTCAAAAGTTAGAAGTCGTGATCCCAAATTAATTATCAAGTTTAAACAGTCATCATTCGTATAAATTCACCAGACGCTTACAGAATATCTCAAAGTTATGATAACATTCAACCCTAAAAGCTATGTAATAGTAGATCGTTATAAGTATACCAAAGAAAGCCTTCGCAAAAATATATTTCATCCTTTGCAATAAAACCTTTTGGGGTGGTAACTCAAACTTGGGACTATTTACCAAAAGTTGTAACTAATACTGGCCATTCATCAATGTAATAGTGAATTTGAGTCTCCGTATCTACCGTGACGCCGGGGATGCCCATAAATCGACTATTGAACAATGTGTTAGTTACAGAGTTATGTGGACAATAGCATATCGGTGTCAAGATCGTTAGCCCCGGCCCCTTTTGTCTTCTTTTGAGGGCCGAATATCAGACACGTGGCGACGAAGACATTGCCAGTAAAATATTACTATAGGACAATGCGAATTTCAGACGACAGGAAGTTTTAAATGTGGAAAAAGCTAATTGAGTTGATACTTTTTGTTATGACACGTAACAAAGAGATAAAATTATGAATGTGTCAGACAGGTGACGTTTGAAAAATGTTTTGTAAAATATATTTTCTTTTATATTTAGAATTCAATGTCAGCGCGGTTCATATTTACAGCAGATGTGCTATTTAAAACTGTAACTAATACTGTCGATTGTGAAGCAAAGGTGTTCTTTTAGTGTAATTTGTGATTCGATCCGCTTCATATACCCACTAAGTTGACATCTGTCATACTTTGTTGGCTGTTTGGAGGACAATAGATAATGCTTAGTTTTGTTTTTTGCTGTGCATTGTTTGTTACTTCAACGTCCAATGTAAAAACGTCTAAGTGAATTATCATATGAAGGTCGTATGATATGAAAACCTTCATTATACCGCTGTAGTTTCATTGTAGTTTGTGCAATACCTAAGAAACACAAAGGTTTTTACAAATTGTTAACCATAATTGGCATAAATGGTATGTGTTAAGATAGTATTATTACAGTTAATTATAAGACGTTGTTTATGTACAAGAATTGATTGATCAGAAATATGCTCGAACATGACCTACGTCAATGCAGTGGCGCTATACCGCCATGTAAAGAAACCGCAAGTTCAAAAGCGCATACTTCTGTAAGAATTATAATGAAATACCTAAAGTTTATGTTACAATACGTAGCTAAATATCAAGGGCTCTTATAGTTAGTATACTTCTCAAATAGTAGCCCGTAGTAGTAACATGCCCGCTAAATGGCAAAGGCTTCTTAATGGTGAATTGAGGGTGTATTTTAGACACCTCTGCCTAAACCTTCGGGTATAACAGGCGCGATATTGTGTATGTATGTGAATAACAATAAGCATTAAATTGCGAACGGCCAGTTAGACAAAAAACAAATAACAATCCTGACAGATTGTACACTGCACAGTCATTTGTTACACAATTTATTTATCAACCAGTATTTCGTAAAACTTTTAGACTTCGTTTTATTAAAATTTTCAGTAGTTGAAAAGTTGTAACAATATTTTATGGTACTCGTAGTGGCTGCGGCGCGGTATTAAATATTCACCACTAAAATTGTGTCCGAATTTTGAATATAGAATATTTATTGATTGAACAGTCTGTATTGAAATCAGTAACAGCGTCGGAAAATCTGTTGTACTAAAATGTTTTTTTTTAACTAGCTCTCTGGCTGTTTTCTACTTACTTGATATTACTTATAAATAGACGAAACCACTCACGCTTAAACTTCAATTCGTTTCTTTCAAGTTTACTCGCAATCTACTAAAAAGGCTGGCAAGCTTATCGACATCCTTTCAAAGTTACACATCATACATTCTTCAAATATAGCTTATATACGCTGTAAATAAAAAAAGAGGCACACTTACTAGAAGAAAAATAATCTTTGATAGAAATCACAGTCTATGACATAATTGATAATACATTTTCAGTTTTTCAAAGTCAGTACCGATTCATTCATAATTCAATGACTTTTCCCTTTCTAAACCATTATCGTACTTATTGTTGGTGAAGAAAATGTGCATGAAATCTAATATTGCCTTAATTGGGAAGGGGAGGATCGGAAAAGCGATATCCTTTATCCATTTTACAGTGAGGGATGTTTTATGTTTATAATAATAGGAACATTTCAGGAAGTAATATAGAGCGCAACAAAGTTTGTAGATTTTGTTGTTTGTCGGATGTATGCCTTCAGTAAGCTTTCAACTATTAGAGAGTTAACAAACTTGATCAAGATAATCGAGTAGAGTGGGTACAGCGACTTACTATAAGATTGAGTTGATATTTGCCCCTCCTTGCCTTTCAAAAGCTTTGTCAATATAGATGTGTAATGATATGAGGGTGTCATTATTACGTCATTATAATTTCATATTCATATTGTACCCTTCAAAACAAAACAAACCCATTTCCTATAAAGTATAAGTCCGTAATTATTTTATAAATGTTTCGACATATAATGTGGGGAAGTTGGGCGACATCCGCGTGGCCAGGTGGCGGGAAGTGGTGGCCCCGTTAGTGCTGTACCTACGTACTATAGTGCTATAGTGCTGTGCCACACCGGCCCTCGGGCAAATCGACTATTGCGACGGATGGATGCACACGATACTAACATGTCTGCGGTCTCATGTCGATATTGGTTTAGCTTATCAGATTTCGCGTTATATTAAATTAGTTTCTAGTTAAAGCAATTTTAAATTGAAAGCTTTACATACATGTTGCGGTACGATTAGATGAATCTGATATAATCCGCGGTTAAACATGCTTTCAGCGTTAAATTATTTCGCGGAAATCATAATATACTAACGGTAGGCGATTACAGGAATCGACGTTTTGAATTATACCATACCGGCAGTGCCACATGTAAAAGGCGGGTTCCTAATAACCAATGTAATTTGACATTAGACACAATTTATGCCTGAGTGGTTCATAGAGATACTCTTAGACTCTACTTCTTCGAGATAGATTACTATCAAACTCAAAATCATGCTTGTACAAAAACATATTTCGGGCACAATAAGACGGTGTAAATTGTATTTTTTTAAGGTTAATTAAGGTTTACTGAAAGCAGAACCTACCTAGATGAATTAAAGCTTCATTACGTACTAATAACTGTTGGTAAAACTTTTATACTAATCTTTGTGTGTTATTTACGAAAGAAGAAAGTGATTTTTATTGGCATCTCACGATCAACTTTTGAAGTATCTCTCGTCGTAAATAGGAAATAATTTTATTTGTGTTTTTATTGTGTTTGTTCAATGGTATTTCTTTGCCAAATTCTTGTACTAAGAGTCATTAACTACTAATAACGTAAACATCATCTTCTAAATACTTATTTAGGTTACGATTGTACTACTATGTACATTATTTGTTTACCATAGCTGGCTAGCAAGCTTTGCTTAGTTTTGAATTTAATAACCGTGTGTGAGTTATCTCATATTTATTAATTTACTAGGTATTTATTTATTTCTCTCATAACACTTAAAGGAACTTTATCATCTGACATAAATAAATCTAGGTTTAAAGTAAGAATGCACATTGCACGTGCCGCAGAAGTAGGACATTGCACATTTTAATTCAAATTCTGTTTACAAATGCACACACATTCGGAGAGCGTTCCTTATCGTCAACATATTTCACCAGTACAAAGATTTACGTCATTAATCTCTGGCTCTCTTACTTTAATGTTTTAAATCTAACACGCTGGTTTCCTAATGGAGCTCTAGATGTGTCTCGCCTCGTTACAGACGGGTAATGGTTGCCACGTTTATATGAGTTTTGTTTTAACCACAACAAAACAACTCCGGCCACGTAATGTTCTATTTAATGACTAAGTGTTTATGAACATTTATAATTTTATTATTATCCATACCGCTGAAGTTCAAAGGGTTATTGTTTATGTTTGTTCGGGGAAATTATGAACAATTGTTGATACGGCATAATTTTGTATTTGCCAACTGATTTAAAGTTATTTAGGTCGAACTGTCTAACATTTCCGTTTTGTTATCAAGTAAGCCACATTTACAATAGATGCAAATAGATAAACTGGTTTGGCAAAAGAAAAAGCTTTGGCATTTCTTAAGCCAAACAAACGCATCGATACAATGCTATCGCCAAATAAACAAGATGGACACAGGAACAAACTGACACATAGAACATATAAACCAACAACAAACGCGATAACCTACATTACTTCCGCCTTTTATGGAGAAAAACTAACATAAGATTTTTCAATTTGGCAAAGGAGGTAACCTCTAGAGGATTGTGGGGTTTTAGCTTGAGGTATAACGGCATCGGTAGGTATAATCCGCGGGATTACCGACTCGAAACCCGTCTAGTGCCGATACCGCGGTGGCGAAGCGTCAATACCTATCTTGGATGATTAATAGCATACCGATAATCCCTCGGGCTACCGGCAACGTTTTACCCGACTCTACTCCGTGTTTTCCTCATTGCCGTAAGACCACAAACATGAACAATAACCACCTACACACCAAACCAGGTCATCTCAGACGACCGTATTAATTTCAATTCAATAGCCAATTTATATTCACTTTCTTTTAGCTAGAATAACAAATTAATTCATTTGTAAATTTTATTATCCTATCATTTAACTCGCTCTCTGAATTTCTTGTACAAAACAAAGATAGAATAAAATACTTGGGATGCGATAAGTTTGTTGATTGTTCCCCCTTTGTTCTAATTCCGTCGATCGGCTGTCGGCACCTATACAGAGTAATCTCGAGTGCCGCACCAATTAGTCTCTTGTCAGCGCCTCTTTGCATCATTCACAGTATTCATTCCGCTGACGTCACTATTCATCTCCGTATAAAACTGGAACTTATCCTCGTTACCCATTGTTAATGGAGCGGTCGTAAAGCCTTCGCACCTGTCTACCTATAAACAATATAAACTGGCAAACTTGTGAACACTCCTAATTACGTTTAACTTCCATTATGCATCAAGTAACTAAGAAGCGAGGCGATGAATTTAATAAGTCGCAAACAAATTCCTAGTCGTAATTAAATTGATGAAGTGCGTGACGAAAGTATCAAATTCATAATTTGGAAGGGAAATTTTTCATCACCCTGAAGCGGTATGGTAAATTGAATTGAGAGCCACGAATATCCGGACGGGCCGAAAATGTCGCCTTCCCCCGGCTCACTTTAAATAGATAGAATATTCAGGGACACTGTTTACAGTAGTATAAATTCAGTGAGCAAAAATGAGGGTGATGTAACATGAAATGAATTCCAATGAAATTGATCTCTACGAAATAGAGGATTTCTTGTTGATGGGATTTTATTTTGTGAATTTGAGTAGCTTGTTTTTTCTATTATCAAAAATATATTTACGTAGCCTCTTGACTATAAACTTAAGGTAAAACGTAAGTAAGTTAAAGCTGGTGTTGTTACCTTCGTTTCCCGTCAGCTTAATGCATCAACTATCTAACTTTCTTAATCTAGTAACATGAGTGCATGACGCATAAGATCCTGTAAGTGTAGTTCCCTTGCCAAGTTTTCTTACGCTCCATAGAATGTAAGTATCTTGCTCACGTTTTTAGAACTTTCATGTCATAAATGTCGGCTGCATCCAGCATCTCAATCAAACGCGTCTGAGTGCTTGGAATTTGGAAATGTTTCCCCTCGTCCAGTGTTTAGGAACTCGGCAGACAGACAACTTCACTAAATGGGAAACGGTTGCTCGAAAGTATCGAAAAAGTAAAAAATCATTTTACCTTCAGAGCAAATAAATGGTTAGTGAGCTCTCTATAAAGTAAAATATACTTAATGAAGCTCAAATGATTTCTGCATACATTTTCGGCAATTCTATCTAGCAAAGCATAAGTAGATAGAAGGTTATTCTATGTTTATATTCTAAGCATTTTTGAAAACAATGAATTCCAAATGCAGTGGCTTTAAAAGATAGTTAAACCAGTAGTTGACGACAAAAAAGTGAGTGATGTGCGTTAGCCGTTAGAATGTTAGATCGTTGACAGACGAGGGTCGTCAATTTGCCGACGTTTATACCAACTGCAGCATCCACCGATACGTAATTTACTTACTTTTAACTACCTATAAAGACCGTTCTTTATTTTTTTTCCTTATTCGAATCGGCGAAGCTATTTACTTGATTAGTCGCTTCAATATCGATTTCGTGTTCCAACGTTTTCCGTAACTTTGTTTTTCTCGTCACGGATGAAAAGTATATTAAGATAAACATTAAAAGTTGCAGTAACGTTACGAGAATTATACCATACTTTTACGTTCAAGTTTATCTCATTACCAACTTTTGGCAACATAAACAGACAATAAATATTCTGTTTACGAGACCACACTTACATTCTGTGGAAAAAAATAAATCTGTTGGACGCATCTGGTTGTGTTCATTCAACAGCTGTGTTATGCTAGTACAAAAAGCAGCCACAGCCCGGACCAACCCTAAAGAATCGCAATAGAGGGCGACCCTTGGGTTCGATTTGAAAGGCACCGTAGGTAGGGGCCTTTTTTCGTTGTCATCTACGCCCACAAAGACAGCTAATATAAAGGATTCTACCTGAGCCACTCGAACACACGATACGGTTCTCTATGTATTTACTATTAGAGAAACGTATACTTTGTGAGCGTACCCGAGTTGTGCGCATTGTGTCTGCGTTTGTACCTCGCTCTTAGTAGGTACCTTTGAGGTTTTGTAGACTTTACAAATGCTAAGCAGATATGCAAAAAAGAACTCGTTTGTAAGAAGAAATGTTTATGAATAGAAGTAGGATTTCGTAAATTAAGATAAACCTAATTTGCATAATGCCCAAAGTTAACATTTTCATTATAGATTCAATCGAGAATTTATTTTATCTCATGACAAAAAGTACAACTCAAGTGCTTTGTAAAGGCAAATCTTTATCTTCCAAATTCGGTAACCGAACGATTTGTTTGTGGTCCCCCATCAAGTCTGAAAAATACGCAACGAGAACAGGTACGCCAGATAAGGAGAGATAAACTCCCAAATCCACGATCCATGTTTGTAAAATATATCCCCAGTGATTCCAGTATGGCGAATTGAGCAGAAAACAAATATTCGTATCAATAGCATATATTCCCTGTAAGAAATTCAAATGCTTTTGAGCGTGTTTCCTATGGAAATTGGCACGAATGAATAAAGAGCCCGTCGAATACTTTGTACCGATACTTGAGTGAACAAGGGTTTTATCGAGTTCATGTTTACAGTCGAAATTTTCAATTAGCATAAACATTTTATTTACAGGTAATTTTGTCGCTTAATACCAATTTGGATATCGGCCAATCAAATCTGACAGTGATGATAACCGCATTACACTAGCCGACTATTGGTTTGTGGGTATCCCTTGCATCATAGAGCGTAGTCGCTTGTTGGTAATTAGATTAGCTTTTCTATCAAGTTCCATTATATTGAGGAGCAACATAAAAAATATCAACAAAGAACGGATCCCCTTAACCCTTTTCTTACAAACTTCTTTATTATTATTTGTCTCAAATTTCTTATTCTCGCAGGAAAACGGTGAGCCGGACGAGCTTTCTTCCCAACTTAGCCCCGTAGTATTTCAGTTTAAGAGGTAAACAACGTATGTAAACATCCGTTGACTAATTGTGCCCGAACTTCACGAGTCGGCGAGACGAAACAGATGTGCTACGAAGATCCATACATTATGTTTACAAGATATTTTACTCAACTTAGTTGCCGTACGGGCGGGATGCTAGATTGCTATGTCGCAAAAGTTAGCTAGTGAAATATCTTGTGGAAAATTGTATTGTTTTGTTTTATTCCTTTACAGTTATGTTGTGGACTGGTATATAATACTCGTATTTGTATCACAAAAGCGTATTCAAGGATTCTAAAGTTTTATTACTTGGATCGAGACATCTTTTATGTAGACGAGGATCGAAATAAATACTTACTTAGGTATAAAGAAGCAAACTACGTTGGTTTATCACTTAAGTAATAAAAGTTAATATAAACAAATCATGAAAACGGTCTATCGACTAAATTTCTAAAGCTTACATGTCCGGAAAATTAAATACATCACGGGAAATATTACGTTATTACGGCCGATACTTTATCACAACAATAAACATTGGGAAAAAGAGCTCTAAATTGTGAATTTTGACACATGTCACCCCAACATACATCCACTCATGGTTTGGGTGGATTTGGGCAAATAGGCATACGCCCGGCGCGTGATTTAGCCTGGCTTTGTATTTTTATTTAGCTCCGACCCGACGTGAAAGCAAAAAACATCGCAATATTCGCAATATAAATCTTTTGTTATTAATTCATCACACTTCAACTTGTTTTATTTTTCGAACTGTGCCAGTTGCACTCACTGATTGGTAAACGGGGGAGAAGTCAACCCGCGGCGCTATTTATTTATTTGGTCGCTATGGAATATTAAAATAACGACTCCAAGAAATCTGAATCCAATATTATGAATCTCTTAATATCGCTAGTGGTTACGTACATGGCCACTAGTTACCGGTACAATGTTATTGTCATACAGTACGACCACTCGGTTGTAAACGCTTGCAGGATAGACGGCAATATCCACCTGTATTATACTCAGATCCCTGCCAATCCACCAGCCCGACGTGCCAACTTACACGTTATCCCACTTAGACAAACTCTACTGGTATACCAACTCTATTATAACCACAATACATGTTTGCATACGCGTAATATGATATTACGTATTGACCGCAACCTAGGAAAGTTAGTACTATCTGTATTGCAGCGGCCGTGAACATAGTTCAACGACCCCAAAGGGAGTAAATACCTCCAAGATGGAGACGTCACGAATATAATCTTGTAGTAGTGACATTACAAAACGTTCGTGCAATACCCGTCATCGCGTACCTAAGCTATCATTTTTCACATCCTAATCCGAAGACAGGACTCGTCAAAGGGAGCGCTTATCGCGGGCCCCAATTTATTTCAACGGGATTTGCACGTAACATTGTCATAGATGTTGTCATTCCATCGCGTTGGCGACCATATTTTCTACGTATTATGTGGTAAATGTCGACGTAAAAATAAAGCCTACGAATTTTATCAAAGCTTATGATGAAAGAAGAAAACGTATCAAAACATTCTATCAAGAAAAAATATTTGCGGTACCATTAACTTTGTTGAAAGTGTTCTTAGAAGAAAAGCCTATTCACCGAAAACCTACGGCACTAATGAAATGATGTAAATATTTTCCGTTCAATAATGTTTGAAGTCTCCCCTCCCCTTGAGCTAATTAATGAACAAACACTTCATTTACAGGCTACCAACTTTCAGCATTCGCAGAATTCAAGGGAGCTTTTATGAAATGTTAAATACCTTTTAGATTTGTATATTCAGTACATCTCTAAAAGATTTTTACTTAACTTTTCCGATTTCAATAAGAAATAAATATACGATTATAGCTATAAATAGAATAGTAAGTAAATTATTTATTTATTTATGTATGTCTATTGCCGTTCACTTGAGCTAAGTCATAAACTGTAAAGTAAACGGTGTATTGTGCGTTTTATCTATTTAACGTTAGCTTTAAATCTTAAAGTTGATATGTTTTCTTTACACAATATCAGCTAACTGGGATGTGTTAATACACAATATCGGTAGGACTACATTCTACAACCCATGGTATATAAAATTAGAAGAGCAAAGTTTACAACATATACAAGTACTAGCTGACCCGCGCAACTTCGTTTGCGTCACATAAGAGAATGGGTCAAAATGTTCCCCGTTTTTGTAACATTTTTTATTGCTACTCTGCTCCTATTGGTCGTACCGTGATGATATATAGCCTATAGCCTTTCTCGATAAATGGTCTATCTAACACATGAAATAATTTTTCAAATCGGACCAGCAGTTCCTGAAATTAGCGCGTTCATAAAAAACAAACAAACAATCAAACAAACTCTTCAGCTTTATGATATTAGTATAGATTTATAGCTTGCGTCATCACTACACAATTCAAAGCATGGTAAACCGCACAAAACATAAACAGTAGCAAATCGAGCATCCATTGTATTGCCTCAAGCAATGTCGGAAATCGCTTCAACAATTAAGGCGCTTTTACATGACATACTCGTAATCGGTGGGACAGACAAATGACTCGTTGCTAATAGTGCGAACACGCGTGTGAACCACTCTGATCCGTCCAAGTCGTGATCTTACTGTATAACACTTCCTCTTCCTTGTAACTTGTTGGTATATATTACCGCGGAATTGGAACAAAAAGTTCCCGTAGAGGATTATGTAAGGTTGACCGTGCGAATTGTGGACTATTTTACCTTAGTTGAAGGCTCTATACTTTCATGTTCCATAGGGTAACGTGTATTGTCGGCGTAAAAAGGTGCGTATGACGTTGTTACTTTTGAAAAGCGGGCTTGAATTGTGTTTCTTTTTCCTTTGAACGATATAGGCCACGCACGTATTCATAAAACGCGGAAAAAACCGGCTTTATAAAGGTACAGCTGTACTTAGAACGTAATTCATCATACTAATACCGTTTTTTTAAGTTAATAATAAATTGTA
Source organism: Anticarsia gemmatalis (assembly GCF_050436995.1). Taxonomy (NCBI): domain Eukaryota; kingdom Metazoa; phylum Arthropoda; class Insecta; order Lepidoptera; family Erebidae; genus Anticarsia; species Anticarsia gemmatalis. The sequence goes on from NC_134752.1 coordinate 7,137,337, forward strand.
TTGTCCGTAATAACTATAATTATTTTCAATAGAAGCATCATAAATTATACTCAAATATCTAATAAAATTATAGTCTCTATGACATTCAGTTAAATTGATTGAGTGGGTAGTATTTTTCCCTCCTAATTTGGAGCTGTCACAACAAGGCCATATACCAAGGCTAATACAATAGGTTGGTACCTATTTAAATATAATTTGATAATCGTATCACGTAACGTATATTAATCTATTTATTCATAATTACAATGCATAGCGCTCTTCAGCCATTACAGTTTACAACTTACTAAATTAATATCCCCATTTTAATTAGTGAGTAATAAAAGCGCGATCATTTCCTATAAAATTATGGAGCACTTTATGGTATTAAAATATTAAGCACTTTTCTCATTAATATTGGCTTTAATGGAACGAAAGTCTCATAAACGCAAAGCCGGGCTTTATTCCAAACGATTTTAGATAGGTATTTTACGTTGTGTTTTCACTCCGTAAGCCGGTTTTTAAATAAACATTCATTGGATCTGCAACACTGCATAACAGTCGATAGCGTATTGTTAGTTTTTACTGTTAGGTTTTTTTATTTATTTTAGCGTTCATTGCGTTTTGTTCATGACTTGAAAACGTATTGAATGAAATCTATTGATATTGTTGTGAATTTGTCTCGTATTTTTATATTAGAAAAATCGTAGCAGAGAAGTCTTTGTAAGATATTCATTGCGTACATGTTAGAATGTACGATAGATGTGTAAATGATCATGTTGGTGAGAAGGCGAGCCTACCCCACGGTACTCGACGGTGCTAGGTTTGCACAAAGGGACCATTCTACGTAATTCTATTCAATATCATCGGCGATGCGATGCACGAATCCCGAACACGTGTAATCGGTAAATCGATGCCTATTTTTTTGTTGTCGTTACATTTCCTCTGAGCGAGTGAAGTGAAATAAATGAAATGTTACACTTCTTGATAGATTTTTCTTTGTATGAGAGATGTTAACGAATTCTTTTTTTGGAGGAATCAAAGGCTGTATATAACACCAGTCGATGTTTACCAGATCCCTATATTATTGCTAGAATAGCCAAACATTTGGAAGGTAATAGCCTGCGAATAAGCCTTAGGGTTGAAACGCAGCCATTCATACGTGTCCACCGAACGGATATATCCATAACCTGCCAATTCCCGTCTCGCTTCATCAAATGACCCGCTTATAGGCAGTTTCTCTCACAGATTGGTAAATCAATCACTGATGCAGAAACTCTGTAGATGAGAGTCCGCTTAGTGTGGTATTTGAGCAGAGCATCTTTGTGCTCAGTAAAGCGTAGATACCTGATTTGGTCAAAGGCTTTCGAGCTGTCTGAGCGGCTGAAATATAACGTTCAACAACACTAATCGGTCTGATAAAAAACAGTATCAGTATCAAAAAATATAACTACGAACCTAAAAAAACTATATTTGATTTGTATGTTTGCACAGTCCTTTATTGCGAAAGTTCATTTTCTAAAAGTTGACCAATTGGATTTTTCTTAAAATCATGATTAATTTATTTATTGTACTAATCAATATAAGTACCTACTTAAATCCTGACAATCATATCTCTAAAGCTGCAAGATTATTCTTCCATATTCCTTTCACGAAAATGCAGAATGTCAGGTAAAGTTTAGCAAACTATCTAACATCGACAGCTGAAAATCCAAACTACATTCCGGTAAGTGCAATCGTTTACTCGCATCAGTGCTTTGAGCAGATAGTGTTGCAATATGTAGGCGAGTGAAATGTCAAATCGCTAGGGGCGTTGGGCCGCGATATGTTTGAGCTGTGCAGTACTGTGCACTCTCTGTGTGGTATTGCTGGGTATTGCACGGTCGGTGGAGCCGCGCCCACTGGCTGCCACAGGATATGGGGGAAACCGACACACGACAGACGTCGCGATACGATACCGTCCGGCTTGTACTTACGGCTTGTAGCGATGTGTTATGACAACGGTATGAGTGTTTAAGTTAAAATGAGGATAGTGTAGCTTCAAGTCACGATTTATTTCTTATAATAACTTTATGTGAGTTAGGTGCCGTGAATCGTTGTAGATCACAATATTGCCCTTACAAGTGCCCCTGAAAAATAACCAGTTTTTTTAAATCTCTTCCTATATGCAATACATGAAATGGATACGTAGATAATTTGGCATTAGTAGGTACATACCTACGCAACGTCGACATTGTCCTATGGGTATTCACATAAAGTAGGGACTGCCAAACGATCCCATAACTTCTTTTCTTTCCTCCCCATCTGATTTTTATCCCCAATTATTTTTTGTCGAACACAAAAATAGCACCATATACAACGCTGTATATCATAGATGATTAGTCTCCATACGTAGTAAGTTTGATGGAGCGTGTCTCTGCCACGGGAGGGCTACGGTTGTTTGTTCACAAAATTGCCATTTTTATGGCACGCGCGACGATCATATTCTGCCATTACTTGCTCCATGTCCGCGTCACTTCGCACCGCAAACACTGCGTTATTTACATTGTAGAGTATATTCCCAGATTCGGCGGTTTATTTGCACGAATACGCACTTAATGTTCTAACACGCTTTGTCGCGGTTGTAGCTTTAATATTGTATGTGTTGACTGCGTTACTTAGCATGATCAATTCATTTGTTTTAGGCTTATTATGAAATTTGTTGTAGATGTATTTTGTTTTGTACCGGTAGCCTTTTTCAATATTTGCATATTCTGCATCCATTATACACTAGTCCCAAAAATTAAGGGATATAAAAAAACATCCAAATTTTTGGGTGATTTTCAACAAGCTGTATATCTGAGGAAAATGGTTGTACAGAAAAAATAAAAAAAGCAAATTGTAGCTCCAAGTGTCTAGTTTTCAGATATGACCATGAAATTTTTTTGTCATGGCCAGGTCTGGAGAAATCCTACGAAAACTACCGAAAAAAAAAATTCCAAATTTTTTCCCGTCTAAAAAAAGGTCCACGGGCTTCAAAAAAATTTTTTTGATTGTTTCGTTCAAAAGCTCTTTTAGAAAATTTAATCTTCTTTAATTTGCTGTATTCAAAAAGCCTGTACGACGATTTTCCGCGGAGTTATCGTCAATCAAAGCAAAAAAGTTCTTTTTGACTTTGATATTCAATAGCTCCGGAAATAATGATCGTACAGGAAATCAAAGGAAGGTTTTGAAAACTGCACAATATTCTCTATAAGAAAATGTAAACATCTTTGAGAAAAAAAAAATTTTTTGAATTGAAAACTCGGACTGAAAAAAGGACAAAAATTTGCAAAATTAAGGATATTTGGATAACTTGGTATAACTTTGGATAAAATGGATGAACGAAGGATATCGTCGGTAATTTTTCAACCTCAAAGTGTCCCCTAAAATCCCTCAAAAATTCAAAGCGCTGCGATGTTTTTTTCATTGTGCCCCGAAGCTTCAAATTCTTTGTTTTTGCAAAATCACCATTGTAAGCAATTTCGTGATTGTTATTCATTTTTTTAATAAAAAAAAAAAATTCTCTCTAAAATCTTTATTTTTTTGATTAAAAAGATTGTCTCACCACAATCGACGCCCAAGCATGTCCCAAACATGCTCAATTGGGTTCAAATCAGGACTCATAGCTGGATGATTAAGCGTTGTTACGTTGTTTGCGCGGAGAAAAAATCGCGTGCGAACTGCAATGTGAGGATGAGGATGAGCATAGGCACGCGATTTGCTTTTTAATCGAAAAAATAAAGATTTTAGAGAGAATTTTTTTTTTAATCTAATCAATTCAAAATTGCTCATAATGGTGATTTTTGCAAAAACAAAGAATTTGAAGCTTCGGGGCACAATGAAAAAAACATCGCAGCGCTTTGAATTTTTGAGGGATTCTAGGGGACACTTTGAGGTTGAAAAATTACCGACGATATCCTTCGTTCATCCATTTTATCCAAAGTTATACCAAGTTATCCAAATATCCTTAATTTTGCGAATTTTTGTCCTTTTTTCAGTCCGAGTTTTCAATTAAAAAAAAAAATTTTTTCTTAAAGATGTTTACATTTTCTTATAGAGAATATTGTGCAGTTTTCAAAACCCTCCTTTGATTTCCTGTATAATCATTATTTCCGGAGTTATTGAATATCAAAGTCAAAAAGAACTTTTTTGCTTTGATTGACGTTAACTCCGCGGCAAATCGTCGTACAGGCTTTTTGAATACGGCAAATTAAAGAGGATTAAATTTTGTAAAAGAGCATTTGAACGAAACAATAAAAAAAATTTTTTTGAAGCCCGTAGACCTTTTTTTAGACGGGAAAAAATTGGAAATTTTTTTTTCGGTAGTTTTCATAGGATTTCTCCAGACCTGGCCATGACAAAAAAATTTCATGGTCATATCTGAAAACTAGACACTTGGAGCTACAATTTGCTTTTTTTATTTTTTCTGTACAACTATTTACCTCAGAGTTACAGCTTGTTGAAAATCACCCAAAAATTTTGATGTTTTTTTATATCCTTTAATTTTTGGGACTAGTTTAATCCATATTTTGTATACTTCTGTATCGGAGAATTACAACATTTACTCATAAATGTATTGTTAGTATTGTGAAAAAGACTATTAGTATATTATAAGTTAAATTAAATAGTAACATAGTAATATCGTAACTTTTCTTAACAAATAAATATTTTACGCTGCTTCCATTACAAACACTAATTGGCAATCATCAGTTTAAGCAATTCGTTTTACTTAACGAGTGTACGCCAAAATTATCTCTAGTAGTCGAATAAAAAGTTTTAGCATCAATCATTTTAACCACTCACAATCAAGAAATCTCTTCAAAATCCGCGTTCGTTACGCGTCAACGGCGAATCTTTGTTCATCATAATTGCTCTTCGTGACGACCCATAGCCGTGTAATACGGAGAGGCTATTAAACTGTCAATGGCAGAGGGTCATAATCTGGAGTACGCACCGCAATATGGGCAACATAAATCAGCTAATTAACCCTCTAGCCCTTATTAACGACATAAATTTCGCGCTCCGAAGCACACCACTCGAGACGCGATGCGGGTTAATATGCCCATAACGCACTCAACGCGACGTCTGCCTGCGGAATTATGGCTCTAAGTGCTAGCGGTCTAATGTGGCTTAAGTACAAGACAATGTTAATCTCCGTTGTCCTTACTACCGTACTTGACAACCAAGAAGACGTGAGATAATGTGCATAAACAGTCAAGTTACATCTCTGTATTAAGGGTTCTGCGGCAATAATTTAACACCAAGAGAGTCATAATCTTCAAAAGCGGTGAAAACATAGTTTTCCCCTGGTTATAAAAAAGGAATGGAATGACTGAACATCCTCAGGCAATAAAAAATATGTATAATGGCACGAGCGATATAGGGGTGTAAAATGATAAAACTATGTACATAATTATAACGGCGCGCAGGCTCGCGTGGCAAGGGCCATTACTAAGGACATAAACTAGTGAGTCATCTCGTGCCCGCTTATCGGACCGATCGGCCGCGCACATGGCGTCATTCCATGCACTTTATTGTATTGCTACCTATCTCATCTCGCACGCGAACTTTTTCATTTCATACCATTGCAGAGATGTTATCGAGCGGATAAACTGCTCCGATAGTAAAATGAGTCTGGAATATACTGTTATTTATTATAATATAATACGTCTGAGTGCTACAATAAAAAGCTTCGATAAAATGCGACGTCTTATCCACTGAAGAAGAAATGGAAAACGTGTTTTTCATCGAACTTAGCAGCGAGGTCGGCGATGACTAGTCAAATTAAAAACAGAAGAGCCGAGCGAGCAACGAAATGAATGTTATTGTACCAATAGTAATTTATCAAAATGTCCGTACCGCCCGAGAACTATCGTACGGCGCACCGCGCTCGCTTTATACCAAATTTAACCAATGAGACCGCTCCAACCTTATTGCTTTTACACTTGAGATACAGATCTATTAGGACCACTGCACTGGAAAAGATAAAATGTTTTGCCTTTGACAGCTCGGCTTTCCATTCTTAAGTAAGCCAAATCACGCCGACTGAATACTAATGTCGGCTTTTGGAGGGCTTCTGTTGACCTCGATTGTTTTTATTGAATAAAAATTAATGCCTATTTGACTACTCTTGCATCAAATCCGTCCACTCAATGGTAAAAGTATTGAATGGGTTACAGAGCTGGATCGTGAAGCGTGACTGAGATAAAAGTGAAGTATCTGTATGTGCGTTGAGCTATTGGCTATTACCATTATAAGAACCCTCTTCCTTTAGGGGTCAGGCGACGCGGGGTCGACAAACTCGTGTGCATTGAGCCGTGATCGCGTTCAATGATGATCGTTAAAGCACGTATACACAAAAGATGGATTTAAAGTTCTGATGCAAACTCGACATAGAGACACGAACGTGCATTTGAACTTGATTACCATAATTATGCTTAATAGCAGCTTAGAGTGGAGAGCGCGGATGTAGGGGAAGTGTCTGAATTAATTCCCGCCACGTGTGCAAGAAAATAAAAAGCATGGAGTGTTAAAAATGTCAGAAAACATAAAAAGTCCATTAGGTTATAAAGAGCGTGTATGTTCAGGCTAGGCTAATTGGCGAGGAGCCCGCATTAAGCCTACTCGGGTGCAATTTACATAGCTAACTGACCAGCCCGCCAGATTACGTGAATGGCACGGGTATGTTAGAATGAAAAAATGTGTAGAGCAAATTGACTTAATTCGGATAAATATAAAAAAAATAACTTTATAGTGTGATCTCATAACTAATGCAAAAATGGGAACTGATGCAAAGAAATATTGAAATCATAAATCATCAATTAATTTTTATATCAACTTACAGATGAAATAATGAAGAAAGAACTCTGACAAAGATAAAAAATATATATATCTCTAGTAACGATTTATTGATTTTATTTATTCAAATCTATTCTTCCAAAAAGGGCAATTCCGGACATCAGTGCATAACAACACATACGTAATCACATTAAGCGAAATAAGCAGAATCATCACTGGCCTAATGTGGTTTGTAAGCCTGATATCACTTGGGAACAAGCGTTGCCGTGTTACCGACATGCATAATGCAAAGCGAGCCACTTACTGCGTTCATGACAACCCTGCACTATTTACTAGTGATGTTACCAGATGTGATAGCAAAACCGTGGTTTCGGATTAGGTTTGATTCGAACATTCATTAAATATTTTGTTTCTGGATTGCAATTGTGCTATTTGCATGTTGACAGTTGTAAAGTGACAAGCAAAAAAATTTTCTATTAAGGTTTAGTTAGTGATAGCTTTTACTGTCTTAAATTATTTTTATTGCCGTAACAAATGGACGTCAGTTACCTACTAAATTAGATACAATTTTCGACATTTGTAGTAAGTAGGAACATTACTGTTTATAGAAAATAATTCAAAGTGAAACTGAAAGTGAAGTGAAACTAAAAACAAAAATAGTTAATGTTAACGCAGTTTAATCCCCATGTAAATATATGCACCAGAATTATTGTATAGTTTATGATTCAATTTACATAAATAAAATGCATTGAATTCACTCGAATTTGACCTTTGTCTTTTGATACAGGATGTCGTTAAGACTAGGGTCATTCGAAACATATACAATACCGCTTAACAGAAATAAAATTTACATTTAAAACCTATCGCTTTTATAACTAAGAGCTTTCTTTTAATTGAATTCTAAGAAAGGTCGATGAATATCTTCCTTTAAAATTTAAATACTGGTATTGATTGTTATTAAAGCTATGAAGTGCGACTGATCCTCTTTCGTACTTGTATTCTTTTGATATTAGTACCTTCTGTACATCACTACACGCGCAATGCGAGCAGTGTCAACACTATACCGCTGCGTTAACAAGAAGATAAAGGCTTGCAAGCGGTGAATGAGCAGTAATAGGGTTATTTAGAAGCGTTGCAACACGACCTATCCAGCCAGTAACACTTGCCTATGTAGGTTATACATGGATTGTCCACAAGCTGCCTAGATTTCTGAAAGCGCAACTAAATACTTGCATTCTTTCTTAATTCGTTATTTTTAAGAGATGTTGTGTGACTGTTCATAATGGATTAACTGGCTCAATGTTGTGAATAAGATATTCCTATGGCAAATCTTAGACAAGATAATGTGCTAGTAAAATATCATATTATGGAATAATTAAATGCCGAAATAGATTAGATAAATTTTTAAACCTTTATGAAAATCTCTTCAATAGCTCTTTATAAGTACTTATTAAAAGGTCCATTAAAGGTTAATAATAGATAGAATACGGAAGTAAAGTTCTTAAATTAAAGACAAATTTACTTTTCCCCGGTCCTATTATACCGAGCTGCTAATGAAATTTGATAACCATAATACCTGGAAAGTTATTCGAGGTTATTCTTAAAAAGACGTTAATTTCGGACCAATCCCGGCTTTAATATACACGCACAATAAAGTCTCCCTTTTTAGCTTTCATTAGTAGTTTCGTCTTGATTTTAATTTAAGATGGTGGCCCCATAAAACGGGAAATGTATTTTCTCAGCAAATGTTTTCAAAGTTTTATTCGAACGTTACTTTAATGGCATAGTTAAAATTTATAATTTTAGAAAGATTACGGCGAACCTTTCAGTGTTTCCATTACGAAAAACCAAGTTTCCTCGTAATTAATTTTTATGGCGACCGCCATGCGTGAAAAACACTTTTTTATAAGAATTATGCCGCGGTTGCCCTGATTTTGTAACTTTTTGCGGAAATAAACGAAAGTTCATAAAAAAGGGTCCGAATATGCAAGCCGCCATTTAATGTGAGTTTTTACACTGTATGAAATATAAATGAGGACTTATATTATAAAAAGTTTGTTCGCTCCGACACGGATCACTTTGTGTTTTGAAGTTTGCTGCGGATTTCACTCGTCACTAGTACCTGTTTGAAATAAGGCACAAAAGCACTAAAAACGCGTGGCGTAAGAGTTTTTAAAACGTTCTACAATACCGGCCTAGGTATTGTATTAATCTCAATACATCGTGACGTAATATTTATCTTTCCAGATTAGCAACGGTTTTTGACAAATTAATTGTGGTTGCACTGCGGTTATCGGTTATCAGTTAATTAATAACCGTTTTAACGCTTATTAGAGCACATTGCCAATAAAATTACAATACTTACTAACCTTTGTGAAAATTCATTAGCTGTTTAATTTTCAACCTAAATTTAAATTTACCCTAGGCAAAATAATTATTTTAAACACATATTTCTGATAAACATTTCTTTGGTGAGAAAATGTAGTCGTAGCTGACCTCTTAAGTCAATGGTCGATTCGAGGTTTATTCAACAGCTACCTAATCACATTACTTTCTAATAAGGTTTAGTAAAATAAATAATGTAGTAAGTGTCGATGTGTTTAACAGCATGTCTAATATGTAACCTTTTCTCCTCAGATCGGGTAGAGGCGCGGCGTATGCCTGTTCGGAGGGAGACGGCAACGCACCCAAGTCGTGCTGCGGCCGGCCCCCTCTCAGGCTATGCGTCTTGTTCCTGGGCGTCGTCGGAGCCTGCCTCGTCGCCGCCGGCGCCGTCCTCGGGGCCCTAAGGCCGCACCCCAGGGCTCCACTCACATTACTCCTACTCATGATAGGTAAGATAAACCTTATCATGTTTAATTAATACTCCAGCATCAAAAATCAACATTTTCATTCAATAATTTGATTTTAAACACGATTTTGAGCAGTTAAGGCGTCTATTCTACATTAAGTAAATATTATACCTCAGTGCGTTAATGAGATAAATGTTAATAACCATGTCGATAACATCTCACAGCCTCATGTTACACGGGGTGCGCGTTCATATTACGAAGATTATAAGACCCGGCTGTCGATTAATTTATCGCTGTAACTGCTCATTAGAACGAAGCCCTTATAATCAGTCTTTGATCGCTTAACAGTTCGCAACTCATTTCATGCTCAAGCGTTTTTTTCATAGCTGATTAAAATTATCCGGTCCGATGAGCGAACCGACCAAACGAAAGTAGGCGAGATTCATCCGTTCGCCTGCAGATGTGCATAAAATTTAATGTCCACGTTCTAATATTCATAAATTCGACCGAAACGACCGACGTAACAGGCGACCGTAATTAACCGTGAAACAATCTGCGGTGGCTCATTTGTTATTCGCTATGCATATGACAATAACAAGTCTGGCCGAAATCTCATTACATCATTCACATAGCCCCCGCCCCTCGAGTTTTCAATTAAACTTCAAATGAGTTTTAGAGTGGAATTAATTGGATTTTCATTAGCGTTAGGGACAAATGATATTGTTACAGGCAAGCGATCTATTGTTGTGCCGACGAGCCAATTTGTACGCGTCACTCACCGCCAAACTTCACGCATCCGCATTTTGCCATAAGGCGCTTATCGACCAGCGTACAGTAATTATACATCGCGCTGGAGCTTACTGAATTATTGGAAAATCAATTATCTCTCATATTTCAACTGTAAAAACTGTTTCATGTTCAGTTCTTGTAGTGTGGTTCACTCTGCACTAGTTCTGTTTGTTTTCTTGTAATAAAATGATGCTACCATCATGTAGAGCCGGGAGCTGCGCGCCGGATTACACCGGAACATATTGTTCGTGATCACGAGCACGAAAGTAATTAACAACAGTTGCTAAATGCGCCAGTTGTTGTTATTATCTGTGGTAAATTTTAGTTATAAATATCCATTGTCATGTTACGTTTGACTGACAGTGCTGACATCTGGCCGATTACCAAACTAAAATTGAAATAGTTACTTGGAAATACGGTCGAAGGCAACACATTGTATTAATGATTTACCTCTATGTACTGATATGTAATAGCTATGCTTTAAATCTTGATTTTGAGTCAAATGTGCTAACTCAAAATGTAAGTTGAATGTTAATTTTGTGTGATTGATGAACCTTTCAACAATGTCCTTAGTATTTAATTACATAGTAAAACAGTTAATCAAAATGTTAAAATAAAATAAAACTTTCGTTGTCTTTCTAGACTTACCTTTAAATGCAACTCAAGATCTTATTAGGTACGTAGCAAATGTAGCAATGCTATACGACAAACATTTATAAGATAAACATGGCGCATTCCCACATTTAAGTACACATTATCATACATTATAGTACTATCAGATTATGTCAAGGGCTTAAAACAATTGCGACAATTGTTTGTTACCAGGAAACTTAAAACGGTAATAAATCATATTTATAAAAATTAGTCATAAATTGAATTCTTTGATATTTTAATTTTTTATTACTGGCCTAAAATAAGCACGAATTTTTCACTATTTCACAAAAATAATTAAGAAAATATGATACTTTCGTAAGCCCATATTTTCAACACATTAATTAAACGAAATGATCAAATATGCCTTCCTGAATACATCAATATTATTTTGGGGCAATGATGGTCGCATATTTTAACAAAATACACTTAATTGCTATTTTTTTTTATTTCGGTGATCCAAGCTGTGTGGCCATGTCACTTCATTCTTATTTTCTAGTAGATTCTATCCTAACAAAATTAAAGGTTTTTTAAGCGATTGGCATTATTATTCAAGTCAGCTGCATACTATTGATTTGCGTGCACCAAGAGGCAGATCCATAATAATAATTGTTTATTTAATTACAGGTATAGGAGTAGTCTTGGTGACAGCAGCAGGTCTGGCTTGGCGACTGGGAGCCCGTGATGCACCCTGTGCTCTCTTAGGGCTGCGTCGAGCGTCATGCCGGCGGCTCGTACCGCGGCTACCACCTTCGTACGCACGACCACACCACCCGTACGCAGCAATGCTCTACCCTGAGTTCCATTACAGGCCGCCACCGCCAACTTATCAGGCATCCATGCAAGAATATAGACTCAGGTTTGTACACAAACTTTGATTAACACTTAAATTATTATTGTTCCTATAATAGGTATGCTAGTATTCTGACTTTTACTGTACCTTAATATTTCTTTATTTATTTACTGAAATTAAGTTAAACCAAGGTTAAGGTAAGGTTTGTATAAAGACTAAGTTCAACTCGGTAGTGCAATAGAGATTCGAATTTTCGACATGGAGACTCTTGCTTTTGAGATCAACTGTCGTCCAGAATGGCGTCCATTAAACCCGAAAAAATATTAAGATCGCGCATCTTCTTTAAATGAAATAAACATCATAGGTACTTTATAGTATTTTCAGATAATATACTTTTTCATAGTGGAAAAACGACATCTAGTATTCTATGGACTAATCATATTTGCGTATTATTGAAGCAGCACTTTTGAGTTGTATCCAACACGAGGCCTTTAATTTGTCGATCGATATTTAATAAATAATATTGTAATTACCTAACCCGTGTTATTGGCAGGCTTGATTTGAGCACGATGTCACGTAAATGTTATTTTGTTGGATATTAGTTTTGATTCAGTCGCATATTGCGAGGTTTAATTAGGCGCATGTGATGTGATTTTAAATGACCGAATTACAAACGTACTTGTGAACCGAATAGGCGATAGTGGGAATTGTATTGTTAATGTTTTTATTGTAAATATATATAGATTTGACCTATTATTGTTCTACTGCTAAGTTACTTCTTCCGGAATAAGGCTAGACTTTGAGTCTAACAAACCATCCAAATGCAGGCTGAGAACTTTACATCGTTTTAAGTTTTTGTTCATACATCTCACTTAATTTCGATCCTCTAATCACGCTTCATTCCATGTATTTACTTTATAAGCAGATACTAAAGAATTTTGTTTAAAATCTTCTCGTCATTTCTTTTATTTCATTCAAATTCATGTCATATTAAGCCCACCGGTTACTATACATCTGACCTAAAACAAATAAAAATCGACTCGTCCATATTTGATTTCAAATCAATAGTACATTTTTTACAAGAGACCTTTGTTCAAACAATTCTAAACCCTTTCGATCTCATGAATATTTTCGTATGAAAACTAAAAACGTTTATTGTTTCACTTCTCAATGTTCTCATGTTTTCAAAACATTACTGTGTATCTAGTAATTTCAACTTTTAAAGCAAACTAACTAAAATCAAGTGATTTTAATTTAAACATAAAATGTTGGTGTTATTGGTGAATATGAAATTAGTAGTAGGTTGAACAAACGAAAACTTTTACTAATCAAAAGTTGAAAACGAAAATAACTGTGACGTCATTACAATTTCGCCTTACATAATAATACACAATGGAACATTAAGTTCTAATGAAAACAAGAAAACAAATCACAAGATTGTAATCTAGAGCCGTTTCCATACTTTCTCACGAAATAATACCATTTATAGCGTCATGTCTGTTTGAAGAACATTATTCTTAGGTTACGTAAAGAATTTAAATACAGTTTGTGTCTAACGGCTTCGTCTGAATGTGGAACTATCCTAATTTATTTTCCCATTACTTATCCAAATACGACTTCTTATGATTTTCCCTTTTTAAATGAGATTGCTGTTATTTCTATCTGGCGAAATTGCCTATTTTGCATGTGGTCGTGAATTACTATTCTAGGATATAATAATATACAAATTACTATTACTTTTTAATGTCATGTTTGTATTAGAAATACTTCGATAGTTAGATATGACTTGCCTTATAGTTTTTAAAGCTTACACTTTTCCAGTATGGACTCATACCTTAATCCTTTGTTATTATGTAGTAGGCCAATAATGAGTCATATCTATATTATCTATGTATTTTAACGATATCTAATCATTATTATGTTTGTCCTCAGGTTACTTCTGTTAGACAGAAGTGCGCCCGCGGTGTCGCCGCCCCCGACTTACAGATCAAACTCAGCCAGTCTAGTCAGGTACAAACTCAATATATCTGTGCCTTGGCCTTTCTGCCGTATCTATACGATGTTACATATAAATAAAACAGTGGTATAAACCATACTAATTGTATTAATATAAATATCTGAATTTGACTGTATTAATATTGCTTAAAATATGTTATTTCTTTCTATTTATTAAAAGTATATTCATTCTCATGTTTTAAAGATTGCTGGTTATTGTATAAAATCATAAACTAATACGATTTCTTGTGTCCAACAGAGGATCAACAGGCGCCGCGTGGTGTGGCACCGAATACAGCGGGCCGCCATCTTACCGCGCGCCCCGAGTCGACCCTCCCGTCACCGTCACGGACAACCTGCCCACCATCACACCCATAGACCTCAAGTACGTCGACAACACCATCGAGACTCTCCCCAAACCAGACCAGGAGAAGGACCCCGACGAACATCTCGTCACTATCGTCCACACAGACTCACAACCTGTCATAGTAACCGTATCAGGATCACCAGCTCTCAACGACACACACACCCAACCGCCCTCAGAAATCGACATACTAGCGCACTTATAACGCAGTAAGCATGTAGCACAATATACAAAGTTCTAGAGGTAAACCTATTGGGATTCGACGCGAGAGCTTCACCCCTGATTGGTAGTTTGTATGCAGCGCTCCAGAGTCCTGTGATTGTGGCACGATGCAAGTAGATCAAACGATGTACTGTTGTACAGATGAGTAAGCGAAAAGTGATTTAATATAGAACGTGAATATGTTAATTATTACGTAAATAATTAGCGCAGTGGACTATATAGTGATTATTCGAGTGGCATGATAATTTTGTTTTGAATGGCTGCGAAAATGAATTTTACTAGTCTAGGTAAATAGACTGTACCAACTGAGTATTCTGAACTCCATCTAAAATGTATAAGTTTTATTGTACTATAAAATACATTTTCGAGACATTTGAATGCGCATTGAAAACAAAATTGTACATTTACGTTGTGTATAACTGTTTAAAAATGTAATGGTTTGAAGTACCTTATTTTATTATTATAAGTATTGTGTAAATATTTAAAAGCACTGACGTATGTTTCGTTTGAATAGTGTTATTATATTTAACAAAATATGTGCCGTGTATATACAATTGATACAAATTATATTATAATTAAATGAATACATAAGTAGTTGATGCAACGATCGATTCATAAACCAAATCCTTCACCGTGATGTACAACTAATGAACTTGTTATTCATGTAGTGCCAATGGTTGTTTAATAGTTTTGTAAATACATTTATAAATCAGTTATTCTTTTAAATTAAACGCTAACACTAACATATTTAACAGGAGAATAGATTTTAGATCTTTTCTGAAGTCTCGAATACCATGATTCTTATCGTGGTTTTTTACTAGGGTCATCGTACACATACATCTGCCAAACCTTGTTTTCGAAAAGCTACACAAAATGATAAAAAGTTATGTGTTGTGTATGCTCTAAAGCATCTCTGTGTATTACAAGTTACTTTCTCTGCAAAATTCGTTGCTTTCCCGGCTTTCAAAGAGTCCTTTACAAATATTTATTGGTAACATTCTCAATCTAATTTACATTTATTTCTCGCTTATTAAATTATTTGCGACTTGAAAACGGACTCAGTCCCAAACACCGCTGTCTGTAAAAGCAATAGCTACCATGGACTTGAATTAAATGAACAAAAGGTGAAAGTTACGTCACTCTTGCAAAATAATGTGTTGATGCCTCGTTTACACGCGACACGAACTCGACTACTCTACATCTCATATTACCGCAAGTTAATATACAACATGTAGACTATCAACTATTTAATATTAATTGAATAATTTAACAGTAAACGAAGCATGAGCTCTTAATCGCGTACTAATTTCACACATAGTTTGACATAGCAGAACTGTTTTAAATAGTAAACCACATTAGCAGTGATGAGATAGTACTGTGTAAAATACTATTAGTTTAAGATATTGTAACGATAATGTAATAAACATATTGTAAATAACGTTATTTGTATTATAAGAAATAAAGATCTTTAGTGAAACCAAACTGTTGTTTATCTAAATTTTTAACACCCTTTTTTAGCACTTTCACGAAATCGACATCAACAAAGGCGACCATAAAGTAAGATATTATGGATTTTAATAAACTTTTCAAGAACTATATTTTTACTGAACAGCAGTTCTATTCGTTTCCTATCATCCCAGTTACTTGAGTAATAGACTACAAATTGATAGAATATTATTTACCTAGTATGGTAGGTAAAACTGACCGTGTATTCAATAAATAACGCCAATAAAACTCTAAATGGCTAGAGGTTTCCTACTAGAGTGTGTGGGCCGAGGAGGTCAGAAGCCAGGCAGCATTTGTACCATTGATGCAATGATATGCAATCGTATCTAGTTAAATTATTACACTATTCTAATGTAAACCTATGGATATTCCAATGAGATGAAATAATTCAACAATTGTTCTATGTAAGTATTTGTCATTTTGCATGGATTAAAATGTCAACTACGTTCCAGTGCAACCTAAGCTACGCTGAAACGTCACGTAAGCAAAAATACCTAGCTATAAGTACTAAGCCCCCTTACGCACTAGCGGTTAACCGCGGGAGCGGCTAGCCGCGCGGTTACAGTTAAATATGCAACTGCCTGACAAAATTGTTGGCGGTTATGTTGCGGTTCACAGGCGGTTGTATATTAAACTATAACCGCGCGGCTAGCCGCTCCCGCGGTTAACCACTAGTGCGTAAGGGGGCTTAGTGCAATAGAAGGTTTCAACGTTTCATTCATTCAGTATTTTAAAACGCTGTTTACACAATTTTTTATCTTTTCTAAATGGAGTTCAGAGTATAAATGTCGACACTTAAACGACTAAGCTACTTTAAAGTATTTCTAAATACGTCAGGCGAAAAAGTATAACAATCAACATTCCCGATATGGTGAGATTATCTTAGCACGATGATGTAAGAAGAATTTTTGTTCACTTGAGAGAGAGCTTTCAAATTCCATACGGCCTCGCCGTGGGCACATCTCAGCATTATAATATCATACATATACGTTATGTTAATGTGTATTTATTTGGCGACAGTGTGCGAATGTGTATGGAAATTGTCTAGATCTGACATTTGCATAATCGGATTTTGAGGATTTCTCGTTGATAACGTTTTGGTGTTTGTAGCTTTGTAGGTGGATGGAGACCACTTTCACTTCATATTATATTTAGTTTACGAAACCGAGTCACTCTGACGGAAGTGTTTATGCAAAAAATTTGCAACTCTATTGTTTATATTTATTTAGGAATAAGCAGAATACAAGCAGAAAATTTGAATTTAAATAAAACACTGAAATAACCTTTTGTAAGCTCGGAACTTTGGTTAATTCTCAGAAACATGGCGTGACCCTCGATACTCCTTACCCATGAACTCGTAAATATGTAATAATTAATGTTTGCTCTTTTACTTCTCTGTTTTATCTTTTTAAACTCTAACATCGTTCTATAAAAACAAAGTTCAAATTAATACCTACGCGGATTTTGAAAAATGCAACTAGGCTCCTGTCGAAAAGACATAGTCTCTACAAAAATGTATGTCTACACTAATCGGCTATCAGAGCAAAATGTTATTCAAATATACGCAAGACACAATGCAGTATAAATCATACACAGCTTTCATCCGAAAACATAACTTTGATTCAGTCAAAACGCAATAGGAAATAGCGCAAATTGATCCGTAATGAAACTAGTCGAACAATTCGTACAAATTCGTCCCATTGCGAATGTAAATCGAAGCACAGCCAGCGGATTCCGGAACAATAGTACTCTGTAATTATATTGTAAAGCAATTTTGTCGCGACGCCCCACGACGCTGGGAAAATGAAAATCGGTCCGGTATTAATAAAAACCTCGCCCGTAATGGTCGACAACGCGAGTGTTATAAAGCAAAAAATTATGAACGTATTAAAATTTTTAATATAATCTGCTACGCGATGATACATACGGAATTTAATATTGCTCATAGTCGAATAAATGGTACGGACGATACTTTTAATGTTCGCTAGTGATACAGAAAATATGCAATGAAAATGTAGATTGAGATATAAGAGTAATATCTCAATGAAATTAAAGCGTTACTACTGTAGCTCAGAGCTCAATTCAGTAAACAGCTATAACAACGCGTCAAAAGGTAAAAATTAATTTGGAGTGTAATTTTTGAGTAGGTACTTTAGTAGTTACCTTCATTTAAAACTTAACTTTAACATTGTTTAGCTGACAGTCGTAGTTTCACAAAAAAATAGTCAGCTTCGTTTCTACCTACTGTAAAATCAACTCTCGGTTAACAAAGCCTTGAGGGACGTGTATTTTGAAGCCATTGTTGAAAAGCGCTGTAGCATTCTGAAACATGCAATATTTTATTACGTATTCCAATTAGCATTTTACCTGAAATCGTAAAATCTACAGAGCTAGACTTTCGGAAATCCCCGGCGAGAGTTGCGTGACCGCGGTCCGTCAAAATAAACCAGCAAATAGCGATATAAGTTTACAGTTGGATGGCATAGAGAAAGTATTGAAGCGATTATTTACGCAGAGAACCTCTGTCACACCGCAAAACGTTATGTATCGGGACATGCGGGCAAAAGATCCGATTACCAGATACGAGTGATCGATTGGCGTTCTTTGCAGCGAAGCCGCGCAATAAATTTAGATTTTGGTTAGTTATACGCGGTTAGCGGAAACTAAAATATCGATGATTCCAATGATTTACGCTGGGATGACTTGATTCGCACGCAAGCGAGGTGGAAATTGCGATACTTTGCGGCAAAGGAAAAGTTTACCTGCTTTTCATAGTTAAAATTGTCCGTGTAATAAAGTTTATTGTAGGCAAAACTATTTAATAAAATGTCAGCAGTTCCTACTTTCGTTGGCGGAGTATGATATAGGTACCAAAACTAAAAATTGCAATAACTCGAATACCTACAACGCTATGCTGATTCGAAATTTAATTTCAATAAATTCTTCGTCTACATATCGCATTGAATACCGTACTTACATAAACTAGAGTATGCAAGCACCGCAATTTCGTAACATTAGTAGTAAAATTCTAGATATTGTGAATGCAACGGTCGGTCCCGCGGGCGTACCTGAGCCGCATCCTCGTGGAACCATGGAATATTCGCAACTTATGCATATCCAATACTATCCCCTAGCCACAATCTCGCCACACTAACTTCTAATGCTTTTTGAATACTTTACCGTTTCATTTCACTTGTGGATATGTAGCGATTAAGCTTTGAAACTATTTTTGTTGGAAATATTCAGTGTAGGTAGTATGTGGATAAAGTTTAGTTTGAAAATTTTGTTTCGTAGAATGTGGCCGTCCGTGGTTGCTTGGAAAAACAGTTTTCATGGAAAACTGTGTAGGTATCATTTTTGCTTTGCGTTGTTGCTTTTAATCGGTAGTCTGGTTGTTTTGATATTAGTTTTAAACGCTCTGAACTGAAACTGGAAAGAAAAAGTTCAGTTTGTTCGAGATAAACTAACATTTCTTACATGGACTATTTGCATGTTTTCGCTTTAACAATACCAATGATTCAGTGTAACTAAGTTTTATTTTAGAAATCTCAGCATTTTATATTCTTTTACATTTAAAAAAAAACGTATCGGTACTTGGAAATCGCTTGATACATTCTGAAACAACGGTAAGTCCTAAATCGTATCCGATAAATTGAAAACGGGATAAATACATTATTGGGACAGAATCAAACAATAGTACCTACGTGTGTAATCTTGTTCTTTTCTTCGGAGTCCTAATACGAAGGATTACGAGCATAAGTACTTGTAGATAAAGTCGCTAATAATACTAAGCCTTGATTAGTTACAGCTTAGCTTAGACGAGGATTTGAAAGGAAGAATAAAGCACTCGATACTTGTATACAAATAAGGGCTGGTCCACGATTTATAGATAAGTATTGAGTAATCTATCTAATAGAAAAGTATAATAATATCAGTAAATTCCACTTGATAAGCACATTCTGGAGTAGTGAAATCAGACGGTATATTATAAAGAACTTTTTATTTTTACCTGGTGTGTGTACCTACTATACTGGCGTGTATACTTGAAATAGGTACGTACCTACAATAATATTATAATTTCAATCTGCGGCCTAGAAATACTTTATAACCGCTCCAACTGCAGCTTTAATCAATTATACAGTCTCCTTGCAAAAATATTATATTAACGCCGGGTCAAGTGGTACCAAAACTGACCAATCTATACTAATATTATAAAGCTGAAGAGTTTGTTTGTTATTTGAACGCGCTAATCTCAGGAACTACGGGTCCGATTTGAAAAATTATTTCAGTGTTAGATACCCCATATATCGAGGAAGGCTATAGGCTTTATAACATCACGCTACGGTCATTAGGAGCGGAGTAGCAACGAAAAATGTTACAAAAACGGGGAAAATTTTGACCCATTCTCTTAAGTGACGCAAGCGAAGTTGCGCGGTTCAGCTAGTTCTCTATAAAATATTTGGCAACTTTTTTACCCTTGATTAAATAATAATGTAATCAACAAGCGACTACACTCAAGATTTAAAAAATAATTTCATCTCTTGTACTCTGTCTACTTTCTTAATAAATATCAAATATGTAGAACTCATTTCTAAAAAATTGTAGCGAAATTTTGCTAGATTGGCAGATAACGGACGAGAAAAAGGCCAGACATATATGTATGTACCTATATCTTTTACTTGTATGTAATGTGTGTATGGGAAAATAAGTGCTTCTAACACAATGCTCTTCAAGAAAGTTTATATAACACACATGAATGTATCCGTT
This sequence comes from Anticarsia gemmatalis, assembly GCF_050436995.1. Classification (NCBI taxonomy): domain Eukaryota; kingdom Metazoa; phylum Arthropoda; class Insecta; order Lepidoptera; family Erebidae; genus Anticarsia; species Anticarsia gemmatalis. The sequence goes on from NC_134752.1 coordinate 7,158,011, forward strand.
CTGAAGACATTATAAGAGTTTTTATTATCCTCAGACATATTAGGTGGCTAAAGCCTACTCATATTTGAAAAGCGGCGATTAAGCATCCAACGAATAAATCGCTATTCAATAGAATCGATAAGAGATGCCGAGAAATGATTTATTGACTCGTCGGCTCCTCGCTCGTCGGCCTCGCTAATGGTGGCTGAATAAGCGCTCGCCACTGACTTGTTTTTTCTTCTTTTCCATAGACGTTGATAAATAAAAGAAAATTATGCAATCACGAGAGCAGCAAAAGCAGGAAATTGGGTGTATTGTCGGGAAATACGATAAGTGGTCACTTTTGCGACGGTCGTTTTTGAACAACGACGTCAAGCCTCTTATTACCTACGTGATTACGAGGTTTGTTTACAAATACCTATGTAAATGTAGGCAGCGTAGAAAATACGTAGTTATTTTTTTCTTTTATGATAATACGACGTAAATATTTGCTCTCATAAGATGTTATTCTAGTAAAAAGCGAGAGACATACATCTTAGATCGTAAAGACACTCGTGAATCTACTTAGACACATGGAGATGTATAACATTAACATATTCTGATATTGTTGCCAAAAATACCTTCGTTGGGAAAATACCTAAGTACTTTTATGTAGACAATGATACTGAGCACAATTTTGATGTTATTTTAGTTGAAAGATTAGTTATATAAGTATGTACTTACAATCAATATACCCACTTATTATTTTCGAGGTTTATCTGTGAGTAATTTGGTCGAGAACTGATGACCATTATATTTCAAAGGTTATTCAGCATTAATTTTGGCTATAACTTATCTGCTAAACTCTCTCAAGATCAAATGTGATTTACGTTAGGCACTCGAGTATAATATTATATTCTATTTGAAATCTTTTCGAAATAGTTTTTTCCAATTCCACGTATCACGTCAACCGTTTATTTATAACTTAGATAAAAGCTGAAATTATTTTCAGCTGTAGTATTAAATGTCTTTATTCTGAGTGTAAGTAGTCATCAAATTATAACTTAAATAAGTTTAAGCTCTACAAGTATAAATCTAGTCAGGTTTATGGATTTTTTTAATGAAATCTGTATATTAATTGAAATCTATTATGGATATTTTTAACTTTAAATTGGTTTAAATGGAAAACTTTTCACCTGTTTGGTCTGATTAAAAGCTGGGAAGCATTTGCAAGTTTGTAAAATAGAACTAAAGAAATCAAACAGCTTATTTTTATTGGGTGATCGCATTATCTTTTTACTTATAAGTTTGAATGCTCCCAAACGTTTATTTTAGTTTCAGTCCTTTTTTTAACGCGTTTAATACAAACACCATTTGAAACGTTTATTTAAAAAGAATTGTTAAAATAACAATTCTTTTAATAAACGTTTTAGTTCGCCATTTATTTAACGAACACTATTCTTTTAAACTTGCCCAGCTCGCTTTCAAAAGTATTAAACGCAACTTGAATTAAAATTGTCAACCAAACAAACGTAAAATGACATAACGCCAAAGTATCCATTTCTATTACGAGTACTAGGACTCCATATCAAAGGAGAGTTCCGCAACTTTTCCCATTTGCATAAGTGACTTAACCTTCATTCATTTTATATTCAAACCTGGCAGATTTGCCTGCGAATGTTCAACCCACTCAGAAATATTATGTCTGCTGCCCCAACTATATGCGAACTCGCCGATTCTCATCAGTAAGTACCAGGGCTAAAGCAATTGTACGATTCTATTTGAGTACCCATTTTCAAAATATCTGTATTTATATCAAACAATTTTGAGAAACCCCTGCCAAGCTTAACTTTTCTAAAACCACTTTAAGCCATTTACGTCTCATGATAATAATAAGTACTCTTATTCCAATCTTTTGATGTAAATATTTTCATAACTTTGAAGATAGAAGAAGACTAAGGTCAGCAACCGACTGTACCCATACTTTTTTTTAAACTGTAATCTCTAAAGAAAACTAAGTTTCAACGTCCAAATACATCTGTAGAATTCTTAAACGGGAAATGCAACTGTTTATTTCAACAAAACTTTATAGAAATTAATTAAAGTATTCCATATTTTTAAACAGTATACTTGGTACGAGTATAAACAACGAGAGGAAGTTCGACTCGAGCTCAATTAGTTGGCGTACAGTCGAGAAAGGAACAAATAAAGTTCTGTGTACACTCAGTTACGGGTTGATCTCGCTTCAGACAGTTAAACTGACATCAACTGAATTTGTGTATTCAGTACATAGCTCCCAGCTATTTAGGTGATCGATAATCTCCTTCGGTAATTGTTTGCTGCCGGATTGTTTTATATCTTTAGCAAGTTTTCCGAGAATATGAAATCAGATTAATAATATGTGAATGAGTTGTAATATTGTGAATAAGTAACTTAATAAAGCTAGACCTTTAAATGTTTTATTGGTTCTTTATACGATACTTGCATTTATTCGAAAAATAAAATATTTTTAATCCGTCCCTAGAAATTAATTTTGACAAAAAGTTTTATTCATTCCTACGAAATGATCCATAAAGTGAAATGTATCTATAGTCGAATCGCATAACGAGTGGACAACGTGGAGGTCAATTCAGATGAAAACTAAAATACCTACATCTAAACTAAAATCACACATAAGTTTTCACCTCTCAATGTCAATCGCTGCAGTCAAAACTCAGACGAAAAGTCAGTTGAAAGTGATATTGACCGATCCTTTCAGTGCGAAATACTTTTGACGATTTATACCACTTAAAAACAGATCATTCTAAACAGTTCTGACCGCAAATACTTAACTTACATAAAAAATGGCTTGGAAAATAAACCCATCCAGGTAAATTAGGGGATCCACATATGAGATCATAGATCCGGCCCCTCGAATTACTCGCAAGAGTCTTCACCGGGCTCCGGAAGGTGCGTGAAATATAAATCAGCTAGTTGTGATTTACGTGAAACCTCCCAGAAAGTTTTAATTCTGTTTCGCCCGAGCTCTCGGCCATTTAATTTATCTATTATTTATTGCACGGCGGGAAACTTAGACACTTTGTTTATTAGCTATTCAATTAGATCTCGTGATACTTTTATCCTTGAAGTGTTATTTTGTCGGGAATCGTTGTTATTGTTGACTGGCTAGTGGCTAGATGAAGTATTATGTTTAATATTTCATAGAGTTGATATTGTTAGAAACGTGATTAAATTGCGAAACACCTAGGTACGTAAATATATACCTATATAGTACGTGAAATGTTATAGACTTTAAAAAAATAATAATAACGTTTTAAATAATAATTTTATTGTAGAAGAGTTACAATGTTACTCTATGCTATAACCCTCCAACAACAAGACTCTTACCGCCACTAGTGGATAGCGAAAAAATATTTTGAGTCCATAAATCCAGACTGTAAGCCTCATTGGTAATGCATTTCCATTTGCAATGCAGATTTTTTTGTTTTGCTGCAAACGTTTTCAGTGCTTTACTGTACTAGTACTATGACAGTGCCGCTTTTGCAACCATACCAACTTTCTATGGAATGAGGGTGATTCTTTTACAAATACATTCTGTACAGAATATTCGTGTGCAACTAAGTTTGGAATTGGAAACATTGGAATTCAGACTGTTACGGAATGGTCCTCTGGTGGAACACAAAACATAAACTAATTCCAACAGTTCTAGCGCTAGCGACAGTCCGAGTTCTTAATCAATACTAGAACGTACACTGGTTCAAATTAATTATCTGGATTTAATTACATAAATAGTGCATTGTATACGGATCTAGTTAATGCAGTTGTCAGTACATTACGTACGTTACATTGTAGTAACCATAACTAATGTGATTGACTACGATATAATGTGTCCGATTATAGTGAAACAAATGAAGCAGTTTTATAGGTAAATAGTTTTAATGAAGGCTTTGAAATCGATTCTAATTACTATCAAGTTTTAACTATCGTAACACGAACAAAGATGCCTGAAAGTTTCAGTGAAAACACCGCACGTTCAGCCCGTATGGGGGTGTGTGTTAAATTAGCATAGTTTGACGGCGGACCACCAGAGACCGGTAATGAGAATTTACAGCTTACGGGTGCCCGAATGCATTCTGAATTTAGATATTCGGCCACGTACACGTAATATTTTAGTCAAAGAACCTACTAATATGAACAAGTTGATCGTAAACCCTTTTTATATTAATGTGTTTTCTCTCTTGCGACTGTCTAGACAGAGTTTGTTTTCCAAAGAAATATATATTATGTCGAGTTTTTGTGCTTCGGTATGATTGGTTGCTTTCATCGTTATTTATTGGTCTATATATTTGTTACGGGACAGTTATTCGATGTAATTTTTAGGTAACATTGTGGAAATTGTACACAGTTATGTAAATTTAGTACCTACCTTGTTACAATATCGTCACAGTGTGTTTCTACTGTGAATCTATTCCTGAATCCCTAATACAAGAGAGAGAGTTGTTAGAAGTCTATTGGAAGGGTTACCAAGATTGATGTTATTCTAGTACTGGACAAATATTATTTAGTATGCAAATGAGGGTAAAAAGGTATTAATACGTCCACTTTACACAGCTTTTAAATATTTAAAGTGTAAAATATGACATTGTTAAACTAGGGCCGCATAGATGGCAGTACAATACCTAACAATTTTTCGCAATAAGTAAAAAACTTGTAACATTAAATAGCCCGAGGTTATCCTATACATCATAGATATAACCGAGAAAATAAGTAAAATCTAGGGACCCTAGGATCTTGGACTAATAAATGTCTACTCGTCAGCAGAACTATTCGAAAATAGGCCCACCAAATTCCTATTTCTTAATAACTCACACTTTTTTACCACAATATTGCTGAACAAGAAGGAATAACAAAGCCCTGGCAATGCACTATCTAAATCTGTTCAAATACAAGGCATGCGCACGATAAGTAAATTGCATTGTTAGGCCGTGCCGTCCGGCGATACGGCCAAAAACTACAGGCTTCCTTTCCTTTTATTGTTAGCTCACCACATGGGACTTTTAACCATTAGTTTTCATTCCACTGATACCGCCACGAATGCTGAAATGCATTTTCATGGCGTCATTTTTCCCTGCCTAAAATCCATAGGTAACACTATTGTTCGGTTTGACGTCGAATGTTTTTGATATTTTGTGTGTTTTTTTTTACTATTGCTTTGGCACACCTTGTTTTAGGTAGGTTTGCAGCCCTTCGTGACTAAATATTTCGTTTTAGTCGTATCATCAGCAACATAATGCCAATATGTAGCCATTCCACCAAAGACATAAATTGGTCATCTTTTAAAAAAAATAATGAATAGAGTAGACTAGACTACTAGACTAAATTCTAGTATAAATTATTTTCATCTGTTTTTATGCAAAATAATTCATTAAGCTACTTCTATATGCCTTAGAAAATGTGATTACTTTAGTCTTATCCACACAAGCAGTAGCACACAAAGGAAAGTAGATTACGTTACCCTTCAGTTTTACTACTGCCTCAGTCATAAACGTGCTAGCACTAAACCCTTACTGAAGAAGCGATAGGTGCGCTAAATTGGTAATAGATCTCATCTACATAGCATTGCTCAGCAGAAGCCGATGTGCCGATATTATCTACGTTTTACATTCGAGTTTACCCCCATCAACCTACGTCCATCCCTATCTACGCTCCCCTACGCTTATCGGTTGGCAATTTGACTGCACCCTTGTGTTACAAAAATTGAGCGGCCGATATCTTACGGCCACGTTTGGGTTTACACTTTGTAATGGAGTACTCCCGTAAATTCGATCCCTGAGTGTTCCATTTGGGAGGGAAGGCGTGATAGATAGGTATTAGGGGTATGCTTTAGATACTGCGGTTTGGAGTATTGCACGGATAACTGATTTGAATACGCTCGTGTTTGGGGGAGATGTTGTGTTATAGGGAGATAATTGTTTTATTGGGCACATTAGAATTGTAGGTATATGTTACCGATAATATTGAATTTCACTGACACTAGTATTTATACCAAGATTTATTAAAGTCGTTTAAGTTCAGTTCGGTTACGTAGAGTCGTTAAACTATCTTTGTATCGTATACGTTAATGCTTTCCGCATAAGTAGGCGAAAACAAAGAGCCCGACTCATGTTGTAAAAGACAACTGAAGGAAATGAACGGCTTGCAATGCTGCTACATAAAAAGAGAAGTTTAGGTAAGGGTAAGTAACTTGTAGGTACATTGATTAAATACTTCAAGTTATTGTACCTTCTAATTAAGCTCATTATTAGTTTTTCATTAAGTTTAATGATGAAAACAGATTAAAGAATATATTTTCTAAGTAAAATATGTTGTCAAAGTAGGTATGGAAAGTTTCGTCTGTAACAGACGTCCTCGTGAAACGACTTCATTAAAAGTAGGAAAGTCGAAAACTTGAAAATAAAAGTCTTTCGTAAGTAGGTAAGTACTAAATAGTCGTATCTACTTATATCTATGCCTTTTTTACAGACATTAGTACCTAAGTCTGTGTGGGGACATAAAATTTTGTGAATCTTTATTAGACAAAAAGGTAGGTACAGATGACAATAATTACCTAAATTAAAATAAGTATCATACATTTAGGTAGTCAGTAGGTCAGTATGCCTAAGTATGATAAGTCAGTATCTACTTATCTATAAAATATGTATAGGTACCTAGGTAACGTAGGGTTGAAAAAGAATGTCAGAAAATGCGATATTTTGCTCACATTTTTGTAGTTTTTACCAACATGTGTTTTAGCATGAAAATATTGTGTCATAAAGAGTTTTATGTATGCGCATATTAAATAAATGACGTTATATCCGAGTCACACGAACTAAGGATGTCGACAGTGGCGCAAAATTTATGTAGTTAATATAAGCGGTTAGAACAGACGCGTGCCTTGTTGTTACCTTGTACCTAAGTACCTACATAATTGTATGAAATGGTTGCGGAATTGCCTTGTCTTGTTTATTTTATTTGCTTTTCAAACTATCTGAAAAAAAATAGGTATTTATTTAGATAAAAGGAACAGCAGGTGACTATTCGGTTCAAGGTGTTCAAATAAAAAGTCCGATTGTTATTTTGAAATAAAGATTTCACTACAATTCAAAGTTTTAACTGAAAACCGGATAGGTTTCTCAAGTTACGTAACGTTGTGTGAAAGTGATATTTTTCTTATACAATGCACTTTTTACAATTAAAATACCTAGCGCCTTACTGAATTCTTAGCAATTTGCGTGTCAGTATTTTTGCGAGGATCATTATGAAAACAATGACTTTTTTATTTTAGCGTGTGTAAAATATTTTTTACATTAATGCTTAGTTAAATTATTAAGTACGTCTAGCCAGGCAATGGTGGTTATGGGAAATTGTTAACAAAAAATATAAAAATGGCTCTGCTTGCTTACCTAATAAGCATTTGTACGATACGAAAGTCGTTTAGTTAATGTTCATACTTACTCAATCCGATAGTTAGTGAATAAAATGTTTCTCATAAACAACAAGAGACGAAAAAACAAAAGGATAAAGAGTAAAAATACGGCAACATGATAAGTGTATCCAGTGGAAGCGAGGTTGAGTTAATATGCGCATATATCTAGGAGTATCGCATCACCACATTACCCTCCCGAGGGATAATGATGCGTAAAAGAAAATCATACCTAATATTTTTAAACTTGTCTGATGCTTTGCGAGTGGGGTGAAATTCAGCATTTATGAGGCAGTACAAAATAAGATTGTTTTGGGATTAGTAGGTACTAGAAATAGTTTAAATTAAAAACGAGATGACTTATCCACAGATTTGCTGTTCTTCAACGACGATCTAGTATTCTAATGAGCAAAATAATACCTACACATAATAATCGATCGATCTCTCTTCATACACAGGAATACTTTGCATGAAACAGTGGCACATATTGTAAAAGTTTGGCACATAGGTATTAAAAACTTTTACCCTGAGAAATCTTTCAACTGGACAAGTCGCGGGCTAGCATATTATAATCATATTATATACCATATGTAATGCAATTCAAATAAACGACGCCTGACGGTAGTATTTTTATAGGTATGTATGGCCATTTCATTAAAAAAAAAGACGGAAGAAGAATCATTTTCAATTTTTATTATATAGATACACATTTGCTTTATAAAAATTGTCTAGTGAGACTATCTAACAATTAGTCCTAAGCAAATTCATACATTTGGTGTTACTATATGAAGTCTTCATTCAGATATTATTTTATTTAACACCTCTTGAACTCTCATTTCACTGTTAGAAACAAAAACTTCATACAACAACCAACATTCCGGTGGAATTAAAAATATAACTATGTAGACATACCCTTCGTTATTACATATTTTATAAATTATACACTTATTTCAATTTACATTTTATTCATTATTTAGATTGACGATATTTCATTGAGAAATCATTCCAAAATCAGTTACATTTGTAATGAAAAATATATTTGATAATCCAATGGGAATATGATACGAATTGTAGACATAATTATTATGTAGTTATGGCATATACATATGTTGAAACTCTTCAATGTCTACATATCCACAAAACTAGTAAAATGTGATTATGTTATTCTATTCCTATATGGAATATGTTGTCAGTTAGAACTCTCAATTTGGCTTCAATACCATAATTTTAAAGTATGTAGACATTCAAAAGTGACTTAATCAAATTGATGCTGCTCACATTATGTAAAATATAACATTTAATTTACCTAAATATATAAAAACAACAAGACGAGTGTACATTGACTACACTTTCTTACATGTGTACTGTGCACACATCGAATTTTGCATTGCAACCCCAAATTTATGACCAAATATTGTTGACCAGTGATCGTTTGAAAGTGCAAACATCATTCGACTGGCTTGTCAACTGAAAACAGTAATTTTTACACATTTAGAGGTAAGTCACAGCTAGGAAAGCTTCACAAAATCAAAGATGTAGAAATATATTATGCATCATGAAAGAACAATTCCGTATGCAAAAAATTGTATAGGATAAAAGATCACAATATTCAAATAGGAGTGTGATTCGGAAAGCCACCTAGCCTGAGATAATGAGCATGCGAACAGCAAAACGGCACGTCGACAGCTCGTCTACCTGTAAACAACAAATGATAACAATTAATACATAGTCGTAATACACCGTTTCGCTAGAAATTACGTCCTTTATTATTTTAGACTCAGTTTATGTCCATATACAGTTTCTATTTTGATATTTATGTAGATTTTAGATAACTAAAAGGTTATTGTACATTTTTAAGCCACAAAAACAATCGTCTTCGACACTAAAATCCGATTAGTGCAAAAGCCAATTATTTATTAACAACATTAGGCAAGGTTTGGTAATAGCCAAGTACAAATTTATTTACCTTTTCTTAGGTACATCATCCTTGGCCTTTTTCTCAGCCTCTCTGCGCTTAGCGGCCTCTTCTCGTTGTTGGCGGATGATGGCAAGTCGCGCGAGGTCAGCTCGGGCTTGCTCCGTTTTGCCTTCCGCATGGAGTTTTTGATACGCCGCGGCCGCACGCTGCCTTTCTATCTCTTCTCTTTCGCGCCTGGAACGTTTTAATATGGATATTTAGAATTTGTGGCTGATTTATTGTAGATTAACGTACAAAAACACAATTTTATTATATTTAGTTTCTTCACTTAGTTCTATGTAACAAGTAGCTTAATATAACAATAAATTGACGATTCGATATTGTTGACAACTAGGAAGCCATGTTTAATCTTTAAAAAATAAAATTGTTGGGAAAACCTGATTCATAAAATTAAAGATTGTCATCAATAATAATATGTAAGATAACATGTACATATTTTAGGTGGATTCCTATATACATACTTTACACTGGCTACATAATTATATGATTAAGCATGTGAAACAATTGATAATTACCTTGACAACTGGGGCTTTTCACCTTCGCCTAAATTATCCAAGTTGTTTAGTTTCTTATTCTTCTTAACTACACGGTTTGGATTTTCTACTTCAATTAGACCGGAGACACCCTTCGCTTTTGTTGGTTTCTGAAAATCAAGAAGTAAACTTACTAAAATACATTATCATTGATTTAAATCATTTAAAGTTATGATCAATAGGGGCTTAACACAACAATTGTTGTACAAGTCGAAAAAACTATTAAAGTTTAAAGTTTAAAATTATCAAAATCATTGTCATGAACAATATAAAAGCTTTTTATAATATTAAAAAACGAAGCTGGTTCACTATAGTTTTATAGTTATTACAAACAAAATGGTCATCCTTATCATAATCATTTGGTTTTAAGTAGGAATTTGTGCTACTAAATTCAACATGAAGAAGCCTTCGCATAATCTTTAATGCTACATAGAGGTACATCGGAGGTTAACAGGTGATATTAAATTTAACAGTATTATGAGACTTAAGTCCCCAATCCACACTCATTGTGGACACAAGGCATAACCCCTCCCTCATTACAGGAGGAGACCCTTGCTCAGTAGTGGAACATTAATGGGTTAAACTTATTATTTATGTTTACATTTATTTTTCTCGGTTTCCCAGGTTTACTGACGGCACAGGCCTAAGCCAAGTGTTTGTCAGTGTGATTAAATATAAATTGTGTGTGATCTGTCGCTGTGTGAGTGTTAAGTGTTGTATGTACCTGCGTGTTGTCTGATTCGACTTGTAAGAATTTGTGGACGAGCCTGCATGTGTTTAGTATGACAGCTTTTTGCATTAGTTGATATGTGTTTTGGGGAAGTTCTAGTGTGTTGTGTGAATGTTTGAAACTAAAACTATTCTTATATGAGACTTACATCATCATCAGAGTCACTGTCTTCACTGCTACCAGACCCTGACTTCTCTTCTTCAGATTCTGACTCACTTGACTCCTCTTGGCCATGCTCTTTCCTCCATCTGCGGGTTTGAGTAACAAAGGTTATGAATAAAATTGGCTTATGGCAATTGACATTCTGATTAACACGATGACATCAGAAAGAATTTAAGTGTAGTTTACATTAAGTATCACTTAAGTTTCAATATGTATTGAACACAAGTATACTTCAATGCCTATGATAGGCGTAACTACTATGTTTGAAGTGTCTACTTGAAACTAAAAGCAAGCATCTTTTCTTGGAATGAGAGAGGGGCTAGACTTTGTCATATCAGACATATCCTCTGTGTCTGGGTGTTAAGCATTTGTATACCATTGAGAACTATTTTAACAATTTTTTAGTGTGCCAGGTTTCATTGCTGTGTTCCATCACAGTTAAAACAAGTGTTAGTAATAAAAATTCTAAGATTCAAATATAAACATAACATCATCATTTGATAAAAGGTAGAGATTCCAATATTATATAGAATTGTGGGCCATCTCTAATTCAGTTCATCTTTGTCGAGCAATAGGATACTGCAGACTTTCTTACTGTTTCCATAGTCTTCATTCAACACAAAGGACCATAAATCAGTGATGACTTAAACATTCAATTTCAGAATAACAACCATTCATAACAATGACAGTTGTGTTTGTTTTGTATTATTTGTACTGTGATAAGAATATTGGGAACAAATTGATACGCTTATGAATAAGGATCACCTATTTTGGATCAAGAATAATCTATAATAATGACTTAAAACAACAAATTCAAACATCACAAATCAAAACTAAGGCGTAATGCGTATGGTAATTAGTTTCTTTGTCCTATGAACCGACAACTATACGGTTTAGCGTCAAAAGTCACTAATTTAATCAGAATTTGATTACTAATTGATGATTCACTCACTTCTGTTTCAATTCCTCTTGTTTTCGCTGCTCCTCTAGCTCTTCAGGGCTAGTGAACTTGCGATTTCTACCCTTGTGGTTCGTGAACTTTCCTGAAATGTAAAACAAACATTTCTTGGAGAAAAGGTTACACTAAAAAAACAATCAATAACATACAATTTGTTTGATGTCCTCCGCACTCTTACTACTAAATTGTTATTCGTGCAGCATTATAAATTCTACCTAGGATATATTATCCCTAATCCAGTAAGAATTATGTATGAATTTATCACGAAAGCACATTCTCATAACATTGGACGACATTGAGAAAAAACATAACACGTAAACGATTTACTTACCGCGTGGCATGTTGGTTGAAATGTATTAGGTAAGTTATAATATGATGAGAGAGTGTTAATTTATCGACAGATATAGGATATATTGGAGAAAATTATCAGGCAAAATACTATAAATTGGATAAATTTAGCGTTGACGTCTCGTCGGAACCGGAATTCGAAATCGAAACGTAGCATAGATATTGTACACACGATGTTGCCAGGATAGTTTTAATATTAAAAAGAAAACAGAAGAATACAAAATTGTTTATGGTATGTATTTTACAATGCTTTACTTATTGAAAAGTTTGATGTTGTTAGGTACAAATTAAATCAGATTTTGTTATGTTATTGTCATATTCCGCTATACATCACGTTTTTTAAAATAAAAACAATTTAGATATGAACTTTATAATGATTGCCAGAATTTTATTTCGTATCATGCGTTAATGATTTATTTATTGATTTTTTATATTTTTATGCAATAGAAATACTTATCTTTAGTATTCTAATATTGTGTGAAAACATTTACAACACGGTGATTTACCGATTATACAAATAAAGTGTATAATAATAATTGCTTTCATATTATTACCTATCATATAAAACCATTTCTAAGCTCAAATTTTATTCCCAAAGGTTTCATTAAAAATGCGTTTGTAAATTGTTGTCTTGTATAATACAATCCAATAAAATTAAATACAATATTTTTATTATTTGTATTAGCTAAAGTTCTATAAAACTATAATAGATGGCGCCAATACCATAATTTAAACTGAAAAATGAAGACATTTTTCGAACCTTGATATCAGTGTCTATTATTTTGCTGATAATGGAATGAGACGAAGTTGTTAATTAATGCAACACGTATAGGTCTGTCATCTTTTATATTTTAAAAACAAGTACTAAATACCTAGTTAAAAAAAAACTTAGTTCTAGGTAAGTACGTAGCTAAGTAAATTTCACAGTTATTAAGTAAGTATATTCTGAAGTAGAGTTTAAGATAAACTTTATAACATACAGGTCACACAGCATGATCGGAATAATTTTACAATCAACGTTAAAACTTGTCATTGTGCACCTATGTTTTTCTTTCGAATAACATTGGTCTACCGTTATAAGTACTTTTTCCACAGCTGACTCGTGCAGAATCGTGTACAATTACAAAAATCTTCGCTCATAAAATTTGGAACACCATTTTATGGCATAAAATCGTGAAACATCGCGTAAGCAGTTATAGGACACTTTGACATGGCTTTTTAGGCTGTAGCCGTATTTGAGCGCGCAATATTTGTACCTGTTATAAGAGCTTAGAATACCTAGGACTATGAGCTAAGCTTCATACCTACCCAGTAATTACCTACTTGTTTTGCATTGGAGTAGAATCTACATCAATAGTACCTAGTCCCATGTAAAATATGCACTTAATATATAACAGTAATTAAATGAGAGAAATACAGACTTTATAGTCTCCTCACGTAACTTTAGATTTGACTCTAGTCTAGCCCACCCTAGCTGTGCTAACTTATAAGCACTATCGCGCGTAACTCGTTAATTATTTAGTACTTCATTAAAACACATTATTTATTATTGGTCCGGATTATGTAGTAAAAATCTCAGTCAATCGACTTAAACACATCCAATTAAGTTGAATGAACACAATGTTCGGAATACTCTAAATATGATTACACCTATGTGACCACACCCTAAACAAGAAGCGAGGTTATTGCCCCCGAAAAGTGATTTACGCGCCAAAACCTTATCAAGTTGATTAATGTTTTCCGTTTGCCGATAAGGGCGTTAAAACTGCAACCATAAACATTTTAATATGGGTCAAGTGCTTGAAACAAATAACGTACAATGCAGATTTATTTTTTGTAAGTAGATGTAGGTAAGTGCCATAACGGGTGAGAATATTTATTTGCTGAGAAAGTCGTAAGTTGTTATGAACGTGACATAAAGATAAATTGTTATTTTGTGCTAACTATGCTTTGAGTACAGCATCGACACTTCGTGTTGTTTGCAACTTCGACCCCTTTTAATGTAATTTAAAATAAGTTATGACTTATATTGACTATTTTCTTTAAACAGTTCGATCAGAGGTAATGTAGATTTTTATCAGAAAAAAATACAGGTTTAGAATTGGTTTTCTACTTTCAATACAAAACACGCTTATTAGTATTTAACCACGTTCGTTTCTAGTATTTAAAATCCCATAAAAAAAATAAAAAAAACTTGCGATGGCCAAGTAAAAGCCTTATCAAAACTAAAGTCACTCAATAAATATAAATAAATATTAAATATTATTGGACAACTCACACACGGTCATTTGATTCCAAACTAAGCAGAGCTTGTACTATGGTAACCAAATAACTGATAAACATACTTATATTATTATACTTCTAAATATATACTTATATAGATAAATTGACAACCAGGCTCAGAACAAATACTCGTGCTCATCACACAAAGATTTGTCCCGGGTAGGATTCGAACCCACCACACGCGGCGCTACGGTTGTTGCGGCGAGGTGACCGCTTAAACCACTGCGCCAAACGTGCAGTTAAAAAAATAAAATAAAATTTAATGATAGAGACTTATAGTGCACACGTAGGTACCTAAGTACCTGTTAATAAGTGTTAATGTTTTCATATGCGTGCAATCTAAGCTTACCTTTTTGTCGCAGGAAACAGTTGAAGACATAGAACTGCCATAGCTAAATAAAAACAGTCTTATATTTTCTCTCACTCCGCAAATAATTATTTATTGGTCGTTTATCGACTATTAACCGATCGATAAATAATCTTTAATCATAGGTTTAAGACAAACAAGGAACTGTTATGTTATCTTGTAATGTAGGTTACATTATTGGTAAAAGTAACTGTTCACTAACTTTTTAATTTGCAGTCGTCATAGCCGGAGAACACGACTAATATTTGCCTACAACCTGAAAGATGCTGATGTCGTCTAACTAGGTATATACTTGGCAATATGGAATTTACACACAATGTAATGCTGAAGAAGAAAAATTTAAAACGTGCATATTTTACTGTATTTTGCTAAGGTATTGGGGTAAACTAAAATTTAGCGCGGTGTCCAAAGGAGCGGTAGCGTAAGCTAGAGAAGGCCTTTTTTCAACAGTGGATAGAAGTTAGTTAAGTAGGTATATTTGGGAATGACTAATGAATATACAAAATAATAGGTGAAAAATTATTGCAATAGTATTATATTGTTTAGGCGACTGAGGAACCATATAAGAAATAATTAATATTTAAATCTTCTGTTACCCTTGTACCTACTTATTTGCCGTCGCAAAATAATAATGATTGTTTATTTTATGAAATTCTGACGGACGTGTACAAAAAAATAGAGTTCAAAGATTTACGAACTTGTTTTAAAGAGAGACCTGTCTCTGCATGTTGTAATAGGCACTTCTTTATTAAACGCTTGGTACATACCATATAATTTAGTATTCCTGTTATAGAATCCAAACGAACGAAACATTCACCTCGTTTCTAGAGGTTATTGGCAAGTCAAGGCTGATCAGTAGTTTACTATGTAAAGCGTAACCCGACACCGAAACCTAATGTTTTTGACGAATTGTTTCTCTTCTGACTCATACAGTGAAGATGTGAAATAAACAATGCTCACCTTTGAAACACTAACACGATTTATTACACGAACAACTTCCGCTCGCGGCTCCGTCCGCGTGAAAAAATATTCTTTAATACTAATAAATTTTTATTGACAATTTATTCATACCTACGGTAATTTTGTTGAACTACCTATTCATTGTTGAACTATACTACGATTAAATGGATCGTGCGTTGCCAAAAGCATTTTTTACTTTACCATTTTCCATGAGTATTATAAATATCTTCCATCCGCCTTTAGGTACTTCGCATCGAAAGATTAGATTGTGATTTTCCTATAGGATTACATAGTTACCCGTAAACGCTAACCGTAATAGTTCAAAGGAAATCATTGAATACAAATGCCACAATTACCTTATTACCGACGTACAACAACTACCTGTTCTTTTTTCATTCAATGTTCTACAACAAAGGAGCATCACCTTTTAAAACTGCACTTCAAACATTATGCAATAATTACAGGCTTTAAAATTGTATGTTTTCGTTGTACACCATTACTCGTTAACTGCCGGACCGGGAACGTTACATTTTATAGTCACCACTCTCCTTATTCGAGTGATTTTTTGGTCACATTATTCCGTGAAAATAACAGGAAAATGTACTTTTTAACTCGATAATTATTTGATATTTTTTTTATAATTAAATCAACGAAAGCATAACATCCAGTTAGCGTACTTAAAGGAGTAAACAGCGGATATTCGTCTTTAAAATTGAATATTAGGCTTTCAACCTGTGTTTTCATTCAACTGAGTGATTTATTTTAATGTTTTGTTACCTCCTCGGAAATGAAAAATTAAATTGTATCTTTCCTGATTAATTTTATATTAAATCATGCGCTGGTATCCACGGTAAGAATTATTTTACGGGACAAGAATATGTTTGACCCACTTTTTACCAACACGAGTTATCGGTGACACAGATAACATTTTTATTTTCATAGATTCTCTGCACATTATTTGTCAAACTCGTAATAAAACAAAGAGAATATTCTCCTGGACGATACTAAGGAATTGTTTAGGATATAAAAATAACTTTAAATAACTTCAAAAGTGTAAGAAAAGTATTGACTTTAAACAAATTCCAGAGGTAGGTACTTAATAGGTTGTTAGGGTTCAAGTATTTGCAATTATGCGGTGAACGCATTCGTCATCCTCAGGTAGTTTAGGTGGACATTTTAAAAAGAATTGGGACGTTTAGGTGACACAAACGGCGTGAAAAATTGATTATAATGTACAAATATTGAATATTTGATTTCAATATTTGCTTGAGAAATGTCGTTCGGAACCCTTTAAAACTTCTGCGAATAACGATAACACGTTCAGATAACATTAATAACAATGTTATGAAAAATTACAGCCAATTATGTACATGAAAATTATGCATTTAATAATGTCGGTGTTGTTATTTTTGTCGACGAAATGCAGATTATACGGCATAACGGTGTTTTAAATTCATCTTTTTAATTCGTGTCGCGGGGGGTATGGAGTATATAAACATTAGGACGCAGAACTTAAGTGTTTTTAATCTTTAAACTTGACAGGTCGTGCCTCTGAGGTTGCCTTGCGTGGCGATAGCCTCCATATCGGCTAATATTGAGATCGCCTTCAATCTATAGATACTACTAATATAAAGCAAAACAGTTGATTAATTTGTTTGTGTGAACGCGCTAATCTCAGAAAATGCTGGTTCGAAATGAAAAAAAAAAATTGAAAAGTCCATGTATTGCGGAAGGCTAAGGCTTTTTAACATTACGACTTTACTGCTAACTAAGTAATAGCCCTAGTAGGAGTACTAGAGAAACAATAAAAAACAACACAGGAACACTAAAGTTCTGGCAAGCGAAGACGCGGGCGCCCAATTTCTTTGAATAAATCGATATAATTAAGGTCTAATTTGTCACATTGATTAATACTGATCTTAATTAAATAACGGTTATATTTACCGCCTGTTTTATTTTTAGTTTTAATTGAGCTGTTTTTTATCTAGCTATTTAAGTGATTTATGTTGGCTTCTAAAAATAAACTGGAAGACATTTGTAGCGAGAATAAATAGTGGATAGTGTGTTGAGATGAGTTATGGGTGCGAGTTGCAGATGCAGTGCTGACTAGTTTTGTTATGATTACTTTGCAAGCAGTTACAAACATTGTAGCACAGGTACTTATCCTATAACTGACAATTTATTTTAGGTCATTTTTTACACTGCAGGAGTCGTAAGATAGTTGAAAATATGATGATAAGCTTGGATTCGGAATATATAAATATTAAATAATAAATATTAAATAATAAATATTAAATAATAAATATTAAATAATTAAATAATAAATTAATAATTAAATAATAATAAATATTAAAACAGATGAAAAATGGGAATCATTTTATTTTCTCTTATCCCTTGTTCCCCAAGTCCGAGGCAACACACCAATGACGTTTAGAAGTTATGTGTGTATTAGAAATAATTATCACTTCACTAGCGGTGAAGGGAAACATCGTGAGGAAACCTTGCATGCCTAAAATTTGATAATACATTTATTGAGGGTATGCAAAGTCCCCAACCCGTACTTGGCCAGCGTGGTGGACTCAAGACCTAACTCCTCCCCCTCGTTTGGGAGGAGACCCTTGCCCTGCAGTGATACATTATAGGGTAAAAAAAAATCACCGGATAAATAGTTAAAGCCTAGGTTTCTAATTGATTTTATTCATGAACATAATTGCTATTTACCTATTTTGTTTTAAGAAATCATGATTCCTCAATCATTTGTCTGAATAATAATTACAAATTACTGCTGCGTGCCGGGTAGTCGTGCTAAACAATGATGACGTCATGAGATGACGATGGGAAAATAGGAAAATATTTAGTCTAAGCCTATAAATAAATGTACGATTTAAGTTATACAATTCAAAAATAAATACAAATCAAACATACATAGAAACTTCCTTCTTTTTATAAGTCGGTAAAAAGTCATATCAAAGCGAAAAGCGTGAAAATAGGAAACATAAAACGCCTTTGGGGTAAATTTATAACTTAAGTTAGTAAAATTTTAATAGTTCACATAACAGTAAACTTTAACTTAACACAACGAGAAAAAAATAGTAATTTCTTTAGCTTTTTGCAAGAACCGGGCTTTAAACAATAAATTAATAATGCAAAAAGGATCATAAATCATATCTTCACATCGCGCGAGGAATGTACTACGAGTTTTATACTTAGAGCAAAATGATAGATGACAGTCTGGTGACAAAACCAGATAAAAATAAAGATTATTCCTTTTCTTTAATCTTTATTACAAACCCATATTTGTATTAAAGTATTAGGTGCCTAGCAGTGGGACGAAATTGGGTCAGAATAAAAATTATAAAGGGCTAGTTAATGCT
Organism: Anticarsia gemmatalis; assembly: GCF_050436995.1. Lineage (NCBI taxonomy): Eukaryota > Metazoa > Arthropoda > Insecta > Lepidoptera > Erebidae > Anticarsia > Anticarsia gemmatalis. The sequence continues at coordinate 7,177,124 of NC_134752.1, forward strand.
ATGCCAATTATGGGCTACTTTTCGGAAATAAAATTGTCAGATAACTTATCTCATAGATAGCATACAAGAAATATTGTTAAGTTAACCAGGACTTATCTGAACGTGGTAATAAAATTAGCGTTATACAGCGTTTTTGTAATTGAACTGGAAAGAGAAAAGAGAATTGAACTGGAATTTGTAGTTCCGATATGTATGCAAATAATCAGGTTCAATTGAAGGGAACATGTTATTTAAGATAGTGTTCTTAGATTAGATGTATTTCAACATGTTTTACCTACGCTAAGTTAGCGCAAAATTTATGGAAATAATATTTTGTTCCCCTTGCTCCGGGATGTTATAAACGAGCCACAGTAAAATTAAAGCGTAATTTTTAAAATGCTTTAACTAGTGTGTATGGGCTTTAATTTTTTCTGTTATTTTTACTATTTGATTCTTAAGCCATAATGATGCCTGAAATATTTATAATAAAACTCCGTAAACCATTCGAGCGTATAAATTTAAGAATAAATTTCGATTACCATCCTTGAGAAGTAAATAATGACTCAAAAGGGAGCACGAGGCCCTGTGACAAGGCGGAACACCAAAAAAATCAATTAACCTTACCAACATGTCAACTATCCATCCAAATCGACGTATCTATATTATCCTCATTACAATAGACACAGCGTGACTCGACATAGAATTCAAATCGCTATTTAATCGCGTGCGGTAATCGTAGTAAAAAAACAAACATTGAGCCCCCACGATACATCGATGTGAGGCTGGCAAGTCTATCATATGTTAGCGCCCATACGGGTATAAGAGGCTTGGGAGCACCGGCGCGTCTCCACAGCCTCAGAGACCTTGCCCGCCACGCAAGGACGACACCAGCCCCTAACAACACTGACCATTTCCACACGTACACGAACGCGGGAAGCTCACTTCCAACGATCCAAGTTTTAATTATTCGCACCGAATAAGACTGAACGTTTTTGTGTTGTGATATATTTGTGCTGAAGGACTTTATTGGTGAGTACCTGTGATTTAAAATTTTATAATTTATATTAAGTGCTAGGTCTTTTTTGAGTACTTAGGCACATAGCGTAATCTAATTCTTTTAAAATTTGTATTTTTAATATATTTTTATATTTTGTGTATATTAGTATATAGTTTAACTTAATCAAAATATATTTTATAACTATTAAACTAGTTTTTATTCAGGTTAAACTACGACTAATTATAAAATTAAATATAATTAGCACAAAAATATAAAAGGAAATACAGTTAAAAAAAGTTATTTTAAATTAAATAAAGTAATAATTTACGCATTTATTACTGGGTGAATGAATTGCCCGCGCTCGTTGAAATCTAAATTAGGGACGGATTTCAATCATCAATCATACATTCATATATTTCAGAGATAACTCAATTGAATCAAACATTTGTATTGAATGATGTTTATCGCGCTTTAAGAAGGCGATTGTTATCGAAGTTTATAGATTTTATTTACTCATGCTTGCCCTATAGAGGAATTTATTACATTGCGACTTAATTGTAAGATAACTGATAAATGTAGTAAGATACGCGGAGTAATAAATACCGACAGTGCCAGTAATATTTAGTTCATTTTAATATACTGTGGCATAAAATGTAATATTAAATGTTACTAAAAAAAGTTAAATATATCTTATTTCGAAATATTAAATAGAGTTTTATATTTAAGGTAGAAATTCGAAAAAGTAATTTCGGCATTTAAGTCATCTTATACACTTACAAAAACTCTACCAAAATAAATTCTTTTTATACTAATTATTGCTTAAGAACTCTACGTTTAATGGATTTTAACATAATTTATGTTTAGAAGTAAAAAGTCGTAGGTGCATCAAAAATAGATGCGATTTGTGTGAAAAATCGCCGTTGTTACATTATGCATGCATGCGGTCGTGACGAAGGGTTTTGTAGAGACTTATCGCATGCAGTCGGAAACACTCAAAACATGATCTGTAGACATTGTCGTATCCTGCAACGGGATTTTTGAATCAATTTTATGAGATATTTGCATTTTAGGTCAATGAAAATCAATTAAAGTATCGGTTGACAAATCTTTTTAATGGGCTTGTAAAAAACTACAGCCAAGCGGCATGTTTAATGGAAATAAGCGTTTTACAATTTCATAAGTCTGGAATTTCTAACAATATACCTAAGAAATAAAGATTATAGATCTACTTAAGGTCAATGGACATTCCTTGTTCAGAAATAATTTAAGGCGCAGAATAATAGTTGGGAACGCTATCTTTATTAGTACAAACTACACTGAAAGAAAAAAAAAATAGTCTACAAAAGAATCCGAAAGTGTTATAAAAACTTTTATAAATATTATCGCAATACCACCAGTAAAATTGTCTATAGACCCTGTTATAAGCCATTGTTAGTACAACAATAAAAAATCAAGCAAACTACCCTTTGTCTTATAAATCGTACATTTTTATCCAAGAGAAAAATCTAGTGTGTAAAAAGCAACATTGTTAGCAGTGTATGGCTGTAGGAAGATTTGCCGATACCGGCAACAGCACGGTTCATGCTAATACGATCGATAATGACCGCTGCCTCACTGCTAGGTAAGGCTTTTGACAGACAGCTTTACTATCCAATAAATATGTTATTGTATAATATGTAGACTTAGTATGTTGTCTATAGGGAGGAGATTTGCGTTTGTTTTAAAGAAAATATTTTAGTATTTATACCATTATTTCAATCAGATTGATAACATCAAAATTGGACGCAGTAGATACAGTCTCTAGCGATGCGTTTATAAAAAGTTACCTTAAAAAGTAAGTATTCAAAAATAAAATGATTTTACGAAATAACAAAAGTGAGTAACGATCTAATCCACGGGTACACGTTTTGATTGATTGAAAAGTCTATTTCTAGATCATCTATAGTCAAAAATGTGCTGTAACCGTCGTGTGAAATTATAGTTTTACTACTATTTCTATGATCCTGTTAAGTCTGATACAATCCTAAGTAAACTATTTGTAATGGATGCCATTACTACTATTTTATTTCAATTTGTTATCTATCCTTGTGAATCATGTGCACGCGCGAGAATTTTCTTGATGACGTAGAGACAAATTGCCTAGATATATTTGTTATCGAAACAATACTTAACGATTCAATATGATTTAAATAACTTTACTACCCTTCGTCCCTGCTACAGAGCTCTTATTTAGGTATGGGCTTATCGTAAACTAGATGAGCAACTCTATTTGTCTATGCAAGATGTTTGGGTGCTTTCTTTTCTTTCACATGTTAGAGAGGCAAAGATGGCAATTGTATTCCTCAACTCAGGGTTGCAACCAAACTATGATTGTCAGTATGAAGAATTCTGAATATTATCCTGTCTTACATTGTAGTTTTGGTGTAGATTGTTGTTGATATTAAACCATCAGGAATAATGCCACAGAATAAATAATAATAAACGAAAGGCGCCACTAGCACAGCATACTTTATAGGTACCCAACACCCACTCTGACAAACCTCTAGTAGTAAATTCTTTATACAAAATAGCATTAAGAATTGCTGAACTATTTATGATAACGAGCGATGTTTCAAAAGACTTGTATGCAAAGAAGATACGCTACGCAGTGAATCATGTATATAGTTATTTTAAATTTACTTTTTGTGTGAGATAATGATCGTATCGCGTAATAATCATTTTGGTTTTTACTTTTAGAATCACTTGCATACACTACCTGCTCATTACAGCCTTTATTTAATAATTTTCAATGAGCAATGTGTGTTTCTGTGTGGAATTCGGATAGATGTAATTACGTAATTTTGTTTGTGAATATTATAAGATTATTATAGTTGAGTTACTTAAATGTAAGCTCACAGAAAAACCTTGCAGATAAAACTATATTGGTACCTATACTTTTCACAATAAGTATAATATTGTAATGGCTTAAATTTTTTTGACTAGACCATAGATTCTAGTAGTTAGTAATATTTTTATTGCCTGAATCAATATTTTAGCTTGTTTTTAATAATAATTTAAAATAATTGTATAAGTAGCGCACCAACTGTATATAAAAAGTTCATAAGATGGTACTGCGAATAAAGATCGAATTAACTAGTATTAACTTTACTAATCTAAAATCATTGGCAATATTAATTAGCATTAAATAACCAACAGGTCGAATAAAAAATTCGCTGCATAATTTCTGTAGTATATCCCTTTAAATCGTTCCTATATCTCCCATTATAATTTGTAGTGCGCCCTGTGATCGTATGTCAATTACATTGGCATGTGATAGCGCTTGAGCTCATTGGTATACTCGTCACTCTTATGACAGAATCGATGAGCTTTCGATACACTTCTAACTAAGAACATACGATGCTTATTTTGATAAAGGTACTAAGTACAGAGTGTCCATTCATAATATACTCGTAAACCTTATACCAAAGATCGTTTTAAGCTCGTAAGTAATTGGTTTTATGCAATTGTATTAATTTACTAGTAAACGTATGTTTGGCAGTTGTCTGGTTACCATAGTACAAGTTCTACTTAGTAGGAAATTATAATAATAATAAATTTTTATATCTTTTCGACACCTCTTGTCCACGGTTTTGATCAAACAAATTCGGATATAATATTTGTGATACCAAGCCCTCTATCGGAGTATTACAGACAAGTATCTTAAAATAAGTTTACTCAAACAAAAGCGTAAAAATCCCCAAGTTGAAAATAAGACAAAAAAAAGCTATCTTCCAATCCTTTCATATCGTTCTCATTGGCTATTATGCCAACTGTATTTAACAAAATGCTAACGAGTTGACTGCTCTTTATGCATAACCCTAAGTATCATGTAAATGCGAGATAGTCCGTACTAAACTGTCAAATAGATATTCTATTTGTGATAGTACAAACAAGATTATCTTGTAGGTCCTTTAGTTTTGTTCTTTCTGTAGAGCGGGACTTGTTGCCTCATTTACTAAAAATAGCCTGGATATAGTCGCAAGAAAATGAAATATTGGCGGGGAATTTTGTATGGCGAGTGTGTTGAGCTCAACCTCGATAATAGTTTACTTGAAGTCAGAGTTTAAGCATAAAGAAATGCTATATTTATTTGATCTCGAATAATTTTGTTTGGAAGTTGCTGCTAATAAATTTTAGGATAAGTGGAAAGTATAGAATATAAGAAACGCTCATATTATTGCACTATTACTGAACGACGATCGATAATAACGTGAAAAAAGTCCATAGATTGACAGTAAGTTTACATACTCTCGTGATTAAAGTATGCAACTATAATTCATATTTAAACCGGTACCAAAGTTGTCATAAAAACGATTTGTTGTTTAATAAAAATTGACAAATTACGTATTCAAAGTATCAAATTTGATCAAGATCATTTCGGTGATTAATTGTATGGGGTCAAAATATCAAGTATCAAAAATGATTGGTCGCGTCGCTTATCGGCCTACAAATATTTCTTGCATTATAATGTCCTTTGAGGTTTTATTTTAGAACAGGTGCGTAGAGAATTGCGTAAACAAGTTTTGCAGTGTACTTTTTGTTATACCTGATAGCCACAATGTTTTAGTTAAGTACGGTGAACAGAAATACTGGCCGCTCCCTATTGTCTCATTGTTGAATCTTTTTCTTTCGTATTTTATTGATTACGATCGCAACTTTAATTGTTTTTATAATTACTGGAGGGTGATCCATGGGGATACCTCAATAGGTCAGAAATGGTTTAATTCTAAAGGTGTCTGTTGTGCAATAAGTAAGTAAGTTCATATAATGTTTGTAAAATTGCTACAGCTGCCGATGTGCTGATTATTATAATCCAATTACACTTGGTCACCAATAAATATCATAATAGAATCAGGTTTGGGTTACACTTTGTGTACGATTATACCCGCGCTTGTCTAAGCACCAGGGTCTAAGGGCTAGTGACACAGTTCATATTTAAGTGACAGATAACCTATCTGCTGAATAATGTGACAGCTATTAAAATTCCATCTAACAATCTATTTAATAGATATTTAGAAAAGATGAAACCGTGCCATAATCTTTTTGTTTATGAAAAATATCACGGAACTTTTGGATATTTTTTCGTGTAACTAAATAGTTTCCATTGCTGATGGTATCTGTTACAATAAAAGCGGTATATAATAGGACATCGTCAATACAAACCAGTTCGATTGCTAGTTGCATTGAACCTGAGGCTCGGGATGAGCAACACGTTACCTTCGTTATGTGTATTGTTTATTTTCATATTGTTGCAATATGGTATAAGAATAGCAAAGTACTTGTTGCGGTTATTAAAATAGTAACCCTTCTTTATTTATAGTAAAGTATAAAAACATTCTGTTTGAAATGGTTATTTTAAGAGAGAAGGGACCTTTGGCCTGCAGAAAGGTAGTAACAGATTAGAAAATAGAAGTCAGTTACATTTTAAGTTTATATTCAGTGGTTAAATAAACTACTTATGGGACAAACTGAGACATACATACATTAGATCCAATGTGCGATGTTTCAGAGCCTAGATTTTATACCATCAAATCAATTAGGTAAACACTTTACAGTTTCAATAGCATCGCAACTGTACTTATTTTATTTGATTTATTTATATAAACCTGTGTTTGCAGTACTTACGGCACACTGTAAAATTGTTTTGTTACTATTTTTTTTTTCATTTTTGTATCATTGATACTCCGTTCAACCTGAGACTCATTAATACAAATTATTTTATTAAAATATATAATATAGTTATTTTGCGTACTTATTAATTCAATATTACATTGCGTACATGAATCGTGACACTGTATCATGATGCCTGAAAACACTTTCTCATCTAATTAAAGTGAGCCTAAAGTCTTCTGTGAATACACTTGTACCGCGAGTGCGTGGGCGACCACTTTGCATATCTCTCAGTACTGTCTGTATGAAGTAGCTAGGAATTTATTAAACCCTAGATACGAATCTTGTTACGATTGTTTATGATAAAGTTACAAGTTTCTATTATTATCCATAAAAAAATCTGTGCATATAAAAGTATACAAACAACATATTCTAGACGTTAACGCACTTTGAAAAATACGTTGACTTCTACAATGTGTGTTGAGTAAATTTGGTTTAGATATATTATTTTTTCCTCTTTATTCATAGATGTTAAATTTTGATATAAAGAGAGAAATCATAGTTGCACCGAAGAAAGCATTTGTTTCTTAAGTTCCTAACATTTATTACTCTAGTAACTGTAGTATGAATGGAGTGAGCTTATCTGATGAACATAACTACGGCTTTAACCTACTCACTATAGCTCGTCTAAATCCAATCGATATTTTTTGCTTCATATGCAAAACAGTCTTTGATGCGATGATCTAAATTCTAAGTAGTTGTACTGAGTAACTATCCATTGAGCTTGCCATTTGGGTGTGTCACAAGAAATATTTCTAATAAGTATCATTTTGTACTGGTTGCTGTTTTTTTTTTCAATTTCCCTGTGTATCTCGATCTTTCTTAGTCAGGGAGTTAATGTCTTTCAAGTCTTAGTATGCCTTCTCCCAGACAAATGATAAAACATAGCAAAGAACAAAAAAGAGTAACTCATTCAACTATAAATTAATTGAGTACTATTTACATTACAGTGTTATGCAAAGAGTAAAAGACGATTACAAAACACCACAAGTCGAATTAGGCCGTTGATTGTTCTCATCAGATTCTTATCACGGATCCGAGAATTAAAAGTGTTTTCGTATCAGTAGTGTGTCTACTCTGCATAATCAGCTGTTACAATGTGACAGGCGGTATTCGGCCGATTTGGCAACAAAGCCAAGTAGGTTCGCATCCCAAGTTCAATGCCAAGAATCCGCTGATCTCGTGTACAACTTAATACTAATACCTACAATCCGACTAGTATTCGGAACGCATAGTGCGGTTATTTCTATGTAGGTGAAACATTTGGCATTAGTACATTTTGTGATGTTGTTTCTTGCATAGTAAAGCACAATATTAAAGGCATTTGTGGTTGCAGCAGCCGTAAACGGCTTGGCAATAGAGCACAGGATATAATCTAAAATTACGGTTAAAAAACAAAAGATACAAAAATAAATGCGGTTCGACCGCATGTCTGCTTTCGATTTTCGAGTCGAGAATCTCCTTAATAGTGTGCATTGTGTGAAAATCTTCAGCCACAACTTGCAGCTAAATTATGTGCCTGGATGCAATAAGTTAAGAATAATGAGGTGCCGAGAGTGCTTTAGTAGAATATAGACGAGAAAATTACTGTAACTTTGGTTTTCTCGTCATTGACATAGTATTTTGGGAGGCGTTAAAAAGTCTGCTATATCATGAGGAAACTATTTAAAGGAGTTTTATTTTCGTTAGTTTAGTATTTTTTAAGAATACGTGATATACATGTTAAAAAATACAGCAGTCACACGCTTGAAGTGCAAAAAGGTTACCAATAATAATTAAACCATTGAAACGGTACAGGGTAGTTAACGGACGGTGAATGTCAAAGGCGTGGTCGTGAGTTCATACTTTGTACAACTTCTGCGTCATCGAGATACTATCCGTATTGCGGTCTTTAACAATGCTACATGATGATTTGCCAAAAGGAAGTGCTGTGATTTGACTTTATTTGAACTTGAATGAGGTACGAGCAGGATTAGAATGTCAATCGTTTGTTGACAGTATTGAAGTACACTGTTCATGTTTGACGCGTAATGAAGATGTTTACAAATGTACTTGTCTCTTTAAGTGCTTTTAAATATAATTGAACTTCTAAAATCTGTTAATGTAACGCGGATAGAAATCCTACTATGAGTCATTGATATGTAAAATTTTACGTTTTATCTATTTGAAGAAGTAACATATAGACAAGATGCGATGATATTTTCATTTTAATATTTTTATTGGATAAAAAATATTTTAACATCAAAATGAAATGTCAGAAGAGATTCAGGACTGTTTAAAAGCAGTACTATCTGTATATAAACACAATATTCCTACCGTATATTCAGCTTTCGTTAAATTAAAGTATATCCCTGGGTGTCGGTTAATTTCAGTAATTTTACGCTAGAGAAATCTCTCCTATTTTATGTGTACTTATTAACTTTACGAAAAACGGCTTTACTTACTTACAACGGTTTTATTTACTACCATCTTCGTAAGGAAATAGATGTTTATTTTTAAAAAACGCTAGTTGTAGTAATAAAATCCAAGGCATTTTTAAAACAGTGTGAAGTTACAAAGATGAAGTAGGTACATTATATTTTTAAATTAGATCATTAATATGAACGTACAAAAACAACGGAATTCGGTCAGTTAATAGAACATCTTGCTTATTAATATAAAAAACACATACGCGACTGATGTAAGGAATATTACGAACTGTAAAAAACAGTTAATTTCTTACAAATGATTTTAATCTACGTATTATGAAGGTTATTATTAGGAGCGGTCGATAGCTTCTTATTTGTTTTGAGTTTAAATAGTACTTAATACTGTGTAATCACTACACATGATCAAATAAAGTCCCCCCGCCGCGTCTGTCTGTCTGTTCGCGATACGCTCAAACTCACCGGACTTTTATACGGTTTTCACCTATAGATACGGCGATTTCCGAGAAAGGTTTAAGTACTAGTTATCTCAGGTGAAGCCTGGGTATGCTGCTAGTTTCTTACATGTAAATAATACGCAGGGTACTAGTTCTTCAGCCGCCGATTTTACTGTACAATAGAGATATAAAATTACAGGAATTGATCAACAGCAAATAATCATATTGTACAATGTAGAGTCCTTCTTTTACGATCAAAAAAAGTTCAGACAGAGCCTTTGTTACCATGACACGGTCATTGAACCGGCACATTATAATCCCCAGATATAATTACGCTAAGATTACTATCAACATGTACTAAATGAGGATGTTTTGTTTCTCGAGAGCAGAGCGAACAACGGCCAACAAAAAACAAATGTTTTTTGTACAACACCAAATTAAGCTACGTATTAACAATAACGCTTTGTTTCATAATTGTTGCCGCCGGATTTTACGCGTATGGTGTTAGATAATAGTTTTATTACGGTCAAAACGGTACAGCGTGAAATATGTCTCAGGGTTAACTTATGATGTCATATGCCGTGATTGGATAGATTTTAATTATTACATTTTTGTAGTGATTATTTGTAGCTTTTGTTGTCATTATTGTTAATCGACGTTAAAGGCTACTTGTATAGCCAAGAATAGGAGGAAAAAATTCAGAAAATGTTTTCCCGCGGAAACGTTTGTTAAAAGCTGGCTACGGTCTAAAGAAGCCGAGAGTGTACAATTTTTAAGCCTTATTTCAAAGTACTTAGACTTAAAGACTTCGGTTGAAATCAATTCGACAGCCGTAGAATTATTTGATGACAGGCAGTGCCTGAGTTGTAAATCCCCGTATCCAACTGCTGTATAAAAAAAATTCAAACCCTTATTAACTTAAGAGCTAAGCGGATCATGCGTTGATGACACCTGGTTTAAAAAAATGATTTTATTATTGATGAAACGTTTCCTTATCTAACACTGGCAGTCTAGTAGAACATCGTTAAATCCTTAATAAGAGAAACAATCGTTTTAGAAACTAGACACTGTTTAAACTTAGTTTTATCTAATAGACCGTAAAACGTAGAGGTCAATGCCTCACTAAAAATATTATTATGAAAATATTCGCACCGTTTCATCAAAATTATACTATAAAATAAATATAAGGCATTGATTAGTCCTAATGATAGACAACGGGTCATTATTCACTGTGTATAAAACATTTTACGATCAAAGGTGGCTAATAGGATGTACCGTTTATGATCCGTGACACACATATTGATAGCAAATAAAAAAAGTGACTTTTACGAGACGTGTTAATTTGATTGTTATAGGTTATGTCAAGTCGATAGATAAATATTGATTTTATAGATTTATAGACATTTTGTATGTAGTGTATATGTGTATGTATTATATAGTACGTAGGTATTCTGTAGTGCGATTCTCTGCAGTAAGTACTATCGAGTATCAAGAGTTTGACGTTTAAAATGTAATGCAAAAACAGTTCATACTTCGAGGTGCTGATCGGGCTTGAAAAAAGTTTCTCGATGATATTGTCTGAAGAGTTGGTACCGAAGTCCCTACGTAATCATGCTTTGTACCTATTCATACATTATTTCTGGAACATTTTTAGTAGTAGTGTAGTAAATCTAAGAGTAGGATATTGCTCAAATATAGGCAAAATTTTACACTTAAGTCACTGAACATGATGAATGTATGACGTCACACCTCCATGGGTGAATGCCTTTACACCGCATTTTTGAAAGACATAAAACAAATCAAGTTGCAATTAGCTATCATAAACTTTATAGTCTAATATTAAAAATTGAATATCAAAATATAATAAATAATACAACTTCGGATGTTTAGGTGCGTTCTCTTAGTTTTTTAATAAGATTCAGTTAACGCGTTAAGTTAGTGCGAAATTACATTTTTATGGACGAGTAATTATAAAACTTTTTAGGATAAAATAATAGATTCATATAAATGAGTTACTGTAGGCTACTAGTAGGTACGGGACGGTATTATTTAATATTTTTTAATGGTTACATTGACCCATGGTTTGGAAAATACATACTCTACATTTCAGTGGTCCAAGAGCAACGTATTATACATTGACAACAATCGACAACATATTATTATGTATTCATCCCTTAAAATTATCACTCAATTATCGATCCTGATTAATTTTCCAATCATTTTGTTTTAGTTACCATTTTGGCCGGTTAACTGGTGTACAAAGTAGTTATTAAAAACCTTTAAACTGACGGAAAATACGGGTGGCGTAATTGGGGTGTCCAGTATTATAATATTTGGTTGATATCAACAGGTGGCTCCTACAATAATTATCTAAACCCAAACATTCAATTGCGGTGGGAAGCTACCGCTAACGATAATTATGCCCTAAAGCACATTGCACAAATTGCGCAATTAAAAGATATTGAATTAGAAGATGTTACCTATAATTAATGGGCACGGTATTTTCATCCTTCATGACGCATTTTCAAAGCGGATGTAGTGTATCTTAAATTGTTAGAGAATTATATTTAGGGGTACATATACCAAAACTTCTAATAAAATGTTTTTTCACCTGTCACCTATTAATATGCTTGCTTGCTTGGTATTCACCTGATTTTCAAGCATCCTTCATGCTCCTCTTGTATCTATTGATAATAATGAATGTCTTTTCCAGCGAAAGGAAGTTCGCAATGATGAGGGGGAGAAATTGAATCCGATTGATTATAATGTGATGTACGTAAAAATGTTTGTTGAAACGAGTCTATGGTCATCTGGATGTTATAAATATCTTAATTCGTCTTGACCTTACAACTTCGCACTTGTTCTACTTGCATTGCCATTGGACTACAGTCTATATAATTAACACAAAACAATAAGAAAGTGAATAGATCGCAGAAGATACCGTTGCACAACAAATCTGTAGAATCGCCGGATGACCGATACAATCAGATGGTTGAGGTCCGTAACGCAAGTTGCTAAACTAAACGATTTTGTTGGATTGATTTATTGTTCACTCCTGTATTGTTTCGAAGAACTTATAGTGTAATTACTGCAAGGGTATTTAGATACCCTATAGCTGTATTAATACAACTAGGTGTATCCACACATCAATCTATTCTACGCAGATTATTCTGTTTTCCGCAGTCTGTTACCATGATTGAATACATGACCCTTGTAAAACTAAAAAAATGAATATGCTAGTACTTTATCACTTTGTTGAAAAGTATATTTAAGCATAATGTGAAATACGCATGAAAACATGTTTTTATAATCACTACTTTTAGACATAGTTAGTATAAGTTAGTGAATATGATAAAACATTATTCATATTTTCAAAACAATCGTATGTACCTTTAATATCATAAATAAATATACTTCTGTGTTTTTGAAAATAAGGATAACAACATAAACCTAATGAATTAATTGACAATGTATCATCAATATCTTCTTAATTCATTTATGGTGGTGTAAATTACTTCTCAAAGTCGTGACTTTTGGTGGTTGTTGACTTTTTGTTTACATGACAGCCATTCATTCCATTGTGGGAAATGGGGAATATTATCTAATTAAAAGTATTTTTTACCTGCTCCTGCCTGGCACTAAGATTACCTAGGTATCGCTATGTATAAGCCAAAACGCGGCGTTTGCAAAGGCCTGTGTCCCGTAGTCCTTCGACATCGATATAGGCTTATTATGATGATTATAGGCATATATTCAGAAGAGTAGCTTTTTTACCCGCGACTATAGAGTAATATTAGCGATTTTTGGCTACAAGCAACGGAAGCGCGTTTAATAAAAGAAAACTTGCTTATATTAATAGCATAATAGCAGCTGGAATTGATTAAAACAATTTCGATAATCGACTGAACCGGAATCAGAATAAAAACAGTATAACTATAAACTGTATGTATAACTATTACAGTAGTTACGAATCTTCATAATTGCCGACAGGAATCTCTCATAATGACGCTGTGAAGTCATCGTAATGATCGCTGCCATGAAAATCGTGATTCCGAAGGAAAATTTACTTGTTCGTATTCATGTTATCCTGGTAGCATCCGAGTCAAGGCTGTTCGTAAAACTGAACTTTGGACATAAGTTGAACTTAGGTTTTCTTTATGTTTGTTTAAACCGCTTTGGTCAAATTATTTCTTATGACTTCGAATCACATCGGCTCATTACAGAAAGATCTGTTGAAAATCGGTCCATTTGTTTAGGAGACACATTACCACATACATTCATACGCTTTATTTTTATATTTAATTTTTTTGTTATATTTTTATTATATTTGTTTATTCATAAAAATTATCATTTTTATAACCTCCCTGCAGGATTCACCTTAACTGTTTACTGTACAAGTTGCCTACGGACATTAATAGCTGTTAAATTGTTGACAAGTGTGATTTATTGTTTTATTTCCATTTCATAATAACAACCGCTTAATTTTACTATGTTAATATAAAAAAAGCTTTGTCTAACATAAACCTAAGACATTGTTCTCATAACAGGAAGCCCACCAAGCATAAAATTCTCATTAGTGGTCTTTGAAATAATTGTTTTTACTTGATCCATATAGTACTGTAAAAACAGTACAGTACTAAGATTTCGTAATACAATCATCACTTATTATGTATATAATTATTCATATAGTAACTAATTGATGTACATAATAACTATGTTGTAATATACTTGAATATGTATTAGTTAGTCATAGTGGTCTAGAAAACTTTTAATTAAACAAAATTATGTTATTTGTGGTGTATGACGGTGCATCAGGTTTTAATAGGTTGCACGTGTTTCTGCAATACAGATACATATGAATTACAGTTTAATACGTTATTCTCAAGGTATGCATTGATTTTACACGTAATTTGAATACGATGTAAATAAAACGTAAAGATTATATGCATGCACGGCTGAAGATACTTGCATTTTTAAGTGAACCCATGCGATAAAATGTAAGTCAGTGTATACGATTTGTAAGCCAGTGGCAGTGGGGTTATCAGAAAGCCAGCTGGTATCTATAGTGACTCTATCGTCCGGAATTTCAAAAAGTTACGCCGCTGGCGCTAGTCTTAAGGCAGAATTCATTTAAAACGACTGTAAATAAAATAAATAAATAAGTATTATTGGACAACTATTTCACGGTCATTTGATTCCAAACTAAGCAACGCTTGCAAATAACTCATAAACATACTTATATACTTCTAAATACATACATTAACAACCAGGCTCAGAACAGATACTTGTACTCGTGCTCATCACACAAATATCAATGTGCGTCTACCTAATTTCTGACTAGCAATCATTTTGTTGTTCATTCATAAATTCGGTTACGTCGCTCGATCACACTAATCGTGTGTATCTTAGGAAGCAATCCAATAAAAAATAGGAAGGAGAATTACAATAGTTACGTGCTTGATCTGAGCTATTAATCGCACATAATTACTATTATAGACAGCCCGTGTCGCAAATGAATGTTGATTTTCCCACACAAATGGCTTACATCCGGTGGAACTAAACCCGTCGGTTTGTTACAACTGTTTTAATTAAGGGTCTCTCCACATTATTCCATGTGAAATCGGCTTATACGAAATGCGTATACCAAAAAACGAGAACTAGTTGCAAGAAGCTGTTTTGCCGTCGCAGGCTGTTGTCATGTAGTGATGCGACTGAACAATTTCGTTAACACCTTTATGCCGCCGTGTCGGCGTAAAGCTAAAGCCGTTTTGACCGGCGGGGCATAAGCCGATTTTGCGGTGAAAAATTCGGGAACACCCAGAGACACTGTTTATTTTCTTTAAGCCTAATATTAGCCTTGATCGCATACCTTCTGACTTTGTAACCCGAATTCTTTTAGAGATTAATCAATACCCTTCTCGGTTAAATTGTTGACATTGGTTCTGGATACAGGTAGCTGGTTTATTTCTATATGCAATTGATATGTGTACATAATTGGTATGTAGTCATTCACTAGAATATGTAACAGTCAGTCACATTGCGAGAAAAAAAGTGATGTAATGTCATCTTTTAATAATGCCGTGTGACTTTATTGAAATATTTATAGATGATATATACTTATGTATCTCCACTTATATTATATATGTACAGGTAAAGGAGAATATCGCGGGAAACCCCTACAAACTTAGAGTTTAACCCTTTAAGAAAATGCGAAATTTCAATGGCGGTCTTTTTCATAGTAGTCGTTTCTCCCCTTTTATTTTTACGACCCTTGCTTAAGAAATACTCTATTTTATATATTAAGCTCCTGATTTTTTATGCATTTGTTTTGTCTACCGTGACTCAAAAGTAGAGAAACATAACTAAGTAGGTATTTTCTTGTTTATCACTTTATTCTTAGTTTTTGCAAAGCATTTGCTACTGTGTGCTTGCTGCTTAAGCCGACAGATCAAATCAGCATCGCTACAAAGTACCTAGCTAGTTATCACGTCAATCACAGTAATATAGTTACAAGCTTGCAAAAAAATATCACATCATCTTAGACAACAATTAACCATTGAGAACGGAGGAACTATGATTGTGTACGTTCATTCATAGTTACGATACATCGAGCTAAGACTCTATTAGACGTTTTTATAGTTTACAATGCAAAAGAACAAACTAGATATAGAATAGTTGAATGTCTTGTAGATATAGGTTTAGTTGTCGTAATTTAAACCTATATTTGATAGTAACTCTATTTGCCTCTTACTTTTGATAGCTAAGCCCCGGTTACATTACTTCTGGATAGATGTCAGATAGTTTATAACATCGAATTTTGACAGCCGTTTTCATACATTAGCTGTCACTTCATGTAGCGATACATAGTATAACTGGTACCTACTTATTAATTATTCAAAATCTGGGAACTCTTAACCTCTGTATCGATACTATCGATCATGATGAAATGAGCAACTTAAAAAATGTAGACAGCAAGAAGAAAAAGTCTTCTCAAACCGTTTTGCTACTAGTTCAAATTATAACACGATTACCTACTTTACCCTAAGAAAAAGACCACTGTGTTGGGCAAGATAATCGTAATTACTACATACAAGTTAACTCAAGTAATGGTTTGAAACAGTACTCGGTACTTATCAATAATTTAAATGAATGGTAGCTTGGATAATGAGCGGTTTGCGTTCGAAGCGTGCGTAGAGCGCCCGCGCATCGTAGCCTTGGCCGTGAACTGCGTATGAGTTGCTGAACCAGCCTAGCCTAACGTATGCAATATGTATTTATTGCAAGCGTAGTAATTGGTTATTATTCGGAACTGGAATCGTAATAAATAAATTAATCGAATTGTATAATCTGTTTCTTTTGAGCGAATTGTTTCTTTTTTTCTGATCTGTGTTTACAATTACAGTCATTTTTTTACTGTAATAGTCATTAGCCTCCTATGTTCTTGATGAGAATAACTATCTTCTTTTGCTAGTGTAGATCTGGCTTAATGTCAAAATATCTCTAAAAAGCTCTTATTTATCATTATACTCCTTAAGATGCAAAATAAAACTTAAATTACCAATTAAACTTGAAACGCGGTCAACCATTTTAAAACCTGCATGAGTCAAACACTTATTCCTCGTAAGCGTTTAGTTCACATTACTTTTTTACTCAATAAAACCGAAAGCGATACAAAATAAAGCACTCCAACTTGCAGTTTATTGACTACATTGAAAGTATGTCGTATACGGCCGACACAACTAGTACTAGTTCAAGTTCACGGTCGCTACGTAATCTTAACGTGCGTTTAAGCACCGTAAATAACTTGCAAAACCAATTATATGGACATCTGCACTTGTTCTTATTTGTTTCTTGAATAACTGCGGATTTATTGCGTATACTGGTATGGAAGAAAAACTTAAAAGCATTTGTAGCGTAGAATGGAAGAGACAAAAAAGTACGTTTCGTGCTCAAAGGATAATGATTGCTTCTCTTATTTGGCAGAAAACTTAAAAATTATGGCTGAAATGCATTATTAACAAATACTGGATTCTTTTTTGATCGTTCGTTTTTATTAATATTACGAAAAAATTGTAATGACATGCTCGCGTTCAGCTCAATTCAAAGTTTTTATGGGCATTTCATTGAATAAATGAGTAAGAAAAATGTTTATAGTTGTTTACTCATCGCAATCATAAAACCTAGCTTCGCACGAAAAACAGAGATGTTCATCATAACAAAGGACGATTAGGAAATTGTAAAACCATAATTCTATACACGGATATACCCCGTAGGAAGCCATAAGGTTCATTCAAAGAAACATTTCAAACTTTGACCTTAAATTCGTTAAGCTACTTGATATTAATTAAACAGTCAATCCTAATTCGATACGCCATTGTAATTTACACGTTTGCAGTAATGATGATGACTTGTAGGAATACACCATAGATATTAAGGAAATAATTGAGGGAAATAATAAAGGAAGTGTTGGTTCACGATCCCTTTTTGCTGAGGCGCTAACCGCATCGTTCATTTACTATAGTTGAACAGCTCAGTACATAAAGAGCCTAGTATGTAAGGTTCGCGGAGGTATATTACACTGAATATAGAATTTAGAACATCAGTGACCGAGGTTGGCTTATAAAGCTGATCGTGGCCTGTCTGTTACGCCTACTTTGTTTTTAAACAACACTGAGTTCATAACTATAATCTGAGTAAAATGTGCACGCCAAGGCTCTCTACTACGTTGTCGGACTATAGTAAAGTTTTGGAATTACAACTACGCACTATTCGTTTAATTACTCCAATAAAAACAAAATATTAATATCCATAACTGTATGGTTTTCGAAATTTATGTTTTTCCGCGACGTGCAAGTTCATCGATGATTATTTATTTATTTAATTGATTTTGTACATCAGTAATTGTAGTGAGGAGTAGTTAAATATGTTTTTTTTGTCAGCTTCCGCATTCTTAATTTTGTATCTTGATGGTAGACCATAATTGTAGATACTTCAAGCATACCATCTGCCTTTATACCATACAAAAATGGTGACTAAATCCAAACATACCCATTAATTATCAAAAAATGGTTCTGTGTTTTTAAAAATCCCGTAATTGTAGAGCAAACGAATACATAATAATATGCAACGTCGATAAAGATTCTCACCATTATGCTTGACAATTTATTCCTAGACGTTAAATTATCGGGGCTCAATCGAGTAGCAACCGCAAGAATGCTGTCCAGGCCACCACAACTGCTGGAAAGGGAATCTTTGAGAAACCTGTTTCATAAATGCATTATACCTCCCTTCAATACTTGGATAATAAACTACCCGCACCGGTTAGCGACTCTATGCAGCTTGCCGTCGAAAGTAAAAGTTTATTAACGCAATTGCAAGCGCGAGATTAGGTCAGTAGGGAACAAACAGGATAGTACAGCCACAGAGTAGAAAATTCTCTGGCTTTTCTATTACACGTGTGGTGCTTAGATTTTTGAGTTCAGTTTTTACTGACTCATAATTGCTGTATTATGGAATGCGTAACCAACAATTTACTTCGTAAGATTAACCCATTTGTCCAAATTTAATAACCACCAGTGCGCACTTAAATAAAAGTCAATTGTAGGTTCTGGTGTCAATTTACTTTTTCTTGCCCACGAGTTCAAGTCCGTTTTGCATAACACACGTCATCTGGCTCCCGTATAATGACAGTGTACTCTGATATAAAAATAAACTAGCTTCGGTTTATTTAGCCTTATTGCCCACTTCTCTCCAGTTGTAATTATTGTGCCAACGAACTACGAGGATCAATTTGTTTCTATGAAGGCTGGCTGGTTGTTCACTTGTGACCTTTATAAAAATGCCCGAGGAATCGTTGGAAATTCTTTGCGGTGAGCCACGGCAAGCGCTATCTTTTCGCTCCTTTTTATACGATGCTTGATAAAAAGTGATCTAGTAGCATTGCTGAGATTTACAACTATTAATATTTCGTTTAATAGTAGGTTGTTGTTTGTAATTGCTTGTCATGTCAAAATCAGGTTTTGACTGAAGGCAACGTGTTATCTGACTTCAAACGGAGTTCTTTAACCGCCGTGTACTTTGGCTTATTATTTAATATTCGACATTCTTTGCTATAATTTCTTTTAAAATGTACTTCTTGCATCCAACTTTATTTATATTCTTACTTCATCCTGTAATAAAAGCCCTTGAACCGTAATGGTCTCCATCTACTTGACCGGGCTTGCAAAGAAAAAAATAAGTAATTGATTGCTTGCAATTATAGGCTACATAAAATGCTGATTTACACGAAGGTCCAGACTAACGACATTTTTACCTATCTGGATACTCACTGCGTCTGGTATTAATAATCCAGAAATGCGTATTTTAGGTTCTAGTGTCATACAATACAGTATTTATCAGGCATTTTGTCGAGTTTTGAACTTAACTATAAAATAATATCATTGAACATCTCACACGGTCAATAAGACCTTACTGTACTGATCTTTTTCATAGATTTACATTATTTACGGAAAGAAATGAGACCCTATAATATACACCAATTTCAATCTCTCTGCGCCATAGCAAAAGAGCTATCCTAAACATAATGTCTCTGATATAAATATCGGGTCGAGCGAACTATTTTTATGTAATTTTTTTTAATGGCAACAATCTCACATCCATATACAAGGGATCAATAAACGTAGAAACGTGTGGGTGTGTTTCGTTTACCTCAAACTCCTTCGTGTGGAAGACAATAGTTATAATAAGGTGAAGTTAATAAGTACTGGAGTCTTTACAATAAGTATTAAATAACTTTTTATCCGACATACACATGTTAGCACATTATCTGATCACAGACTTGCATGATAGTCTGTTACACGCGAGGTTATTGCTGTTATGTAATTTCGTGATCATTTTAGTTTGATCTAGAGGTGGTGGGCTATGGAACGTATTTCTAGTAACTATGAGATTTACTGTCTGTACAACGCGGTCGGTAGTGTAGGCGACTGTGTGACAATGAAAGTTACAGTATTGCTAAATTTTTAGTTTTTAAAAGAAACTTTATAGTCATACCTCGTGTCTTTTAGGCGTTATAATTTCATAACTTTAGTTTTTTTTATGCTGCAACTCCGCGGCACATCAGTGCCAGGAGGAATGTAGACTTTATTGAGTAAAACAATGAAAGAAAATATAAAGTTTTTGACAGACCTACAAATTCATTAAATAGTGACGTTGGTTTATTCGCGTAGTTTCTCAACCCTTCATTTGCGAAATGCCCCTACATACACAAACCACTTTACTACTGTACAAACCCTTTTAAATCATATAAAGTAACATTTAAAGTTGTATAAATGCAGTAATGAATTTTGCTCTACGGCAGCTCTATGGCAGGTAAACGCACCCCGTATCCAATTCAAATTCAACATTTAATACTTTTTATTATGACCATAAATGTTTCAAGTTATGAATCACATAGAATTATACCTATTTTTACCCATACACAGCATAATATTCTTCCATTTTCACGTAATTTCATATGCAGATATTCGTTATATTGTGGGTATTATTAGTTTTTAAACCAAAAGGTTTTCTGTCACTAAGAAAATGTATCCATTATTTGGTACACTTGATACTCTGTTGCAAGTAAGTTGTTAGTCAAAAGAAATCTGTTACTTGAGCTCTCTTGTTTCTGTGTCTACAATCAGCTAGCTATCGAGAAATTTTGTATAAAAAGTCTGATCACCGCCTCTGGCGGGACCCGTAGGAAATATTTATGATGTACATTTTAAACGTCAAACTCTCGATACTCAATAGTACCTACTGACTGTAGAGAATCGCGTTACTGCTCGCTCTAGCGTAGACTCACCTTAACAAAACAATAATGTTTCCCATGGATCGATCCAGACATTGTTTGGTAGCACGTACTATATGAACCCGCAAATACTTATCCGTAATCGTTTCCGGACATTATCGCCTTTATCGTTCTTAGAAGTTGCTGGATGTTAAGATTACTTAGAGTTTCTCGATTAGTTTAAAGTGAGGAAATAAGAGTAAAAGATAAATATGTAACCGAATAGATGAAACTAATTTTAAGCTTACTTACTAAAGAATAGGAACCATTAAGTTTTAAATATACATTTTTGGAATATAAAAATACTAGTCTAGAAAGTCAACTCATCAGTCAGTTCATCAATTATACAAACTTTTGTTGAATAACACTAGACATATGTATGTACGTTAAGGACAATGAAATTATCGGAATAGTTATTACAGTTCTTATTCCGATCATTTCAAATTAAAGGAATTTACACCTGTCAATTCCATCAGGGAAAATTGTCGTGATTGTAAAAAAAATATTTCTCACAAACACCTTTGTTTAATTGATACCTAATGATTTTATACGTGTTCAATCATTTTCCATACCAAGATGATTAATTGAATTGCGTGCTGATAAAAGTAATTAATATTATGACTACTACTTGCGTTGAAAATTGCTAAGGTATTGGTAATTCATCTCTTATGAGAAACCCGATATATCACAACACTGACTACACCTTTATCTGTCCGATCAGCTGACTTAATATGCATATGAACATTCTGAACAATGTTATTAAATATAAATTTTGAAATATTACCTAATTATGCACAATACTAAAAATATAGGTAAGAAAACAATGTGAGAACAAACCAAATTGAGTTGATATTTGGCGAAAACGTACTTTAAATTCCCGGAAAGATTTTTTATACATTTCATATCTATTAGCCTGGAACGGACATATGTAAATATTACATAGAAACACTAATAGAAATATTTAAAAAATATATTTTTGCAATTTTGACAAGCTTGTTATACCATAAAATCTATTAATCGAATCCTAAGCTAGATTTTTTGTAATATGAAGAATGGAATACACTGCAAAGAAACCTATTATAATCTATACTAATATTATAAAGCTAAAGAGTTTGTTTGTTTGAACGCGCTAATCTCAAGAACTACGAGTCCGATTTGAAAAATTCTTTCAGTGTTAGATAACCTATTTATCGAGGAAGGTTATAGGTTCAAAGAAACGGGAAAAAAATTTCACTCATTCTCTCTTATGTGTCGCAAGCGAAGTTGCGCGGGTCAGCTATTATTCATATTTACCGTACTTTGGGCTGCAATATCTAAAATTATCTTATTTTTCTTCTGTTACAGGAGGGGCAATAAAAATGGTCTTCATGTTATAACCGTCATCATTCTACAAGCATCATGGGCATTATGATTAGAAGATTTTATATACCTTTTATATTCATTATTCTAATTATTGAAGCGACGGTTAGTGAGTCCAATGGTACGTATAAAGTTGATAGCTGCGAAATAGGCAATTATTTCTTATTTACTTAAGTTCTTTGTATTATTTTATTCCTAACTCACTATACGCCCTAAAGAGCTTGCTAAAGAGTATGAATATTCCTAATTTTTGATTTTGATTAAGCGCAGTACATCGTATTATATATTTTATTTACACAAATGATTAATATGTATTTTCAGAAACCTCTTCAAGCGTACGTCACGGTAGAGGCGCAGGTAGAATAGTAAAACTTTACTCGGGGACGAGGCCTGAACCTATAGTATGTACTGGCGAAGGTTTTCAGAAAGATCCTCATAACTGCGGCGTCTTTTACCGCTGTATGCAGTCTGGAAACGGGAAATACACTGTATTTAGGGTAAGTTAGGAGAAAAACCTAAGCTTTATAATAAGGTACTGAATCTTTTGTAATAAATGACATGACGGTGAATTTAATACGTAATTTGAATGATCTATTTTAAAAGTATTTACTCCGTATTAAAAAAAATTGATCCCAGACCATAGTTTGATCCCATTACGCTTTTGCTTTACAGTTTCAATGTGGACCTGGAACTGTGTATGATCCTGAAACCGAGGTGTGCAATCATCCTCGAAGCACGAAGCGATCAGAATGTGGAGGGTATTCTGCGCCAATAGCAGATGCTTCTAATTTTAATGAAGTTGAGAATCTGCCTGAGATACCTTCTCCGATAATCGTCAATAAACCAGTACTTGCAACTCTAAGCACTCCAAAAACATCTACATTAACGACTGCGAGGACACCAGCACCGTTCTATTCAACACACACTACCAAACGAGATGTTACATCGGCAGCAACAAGTCCTTATCCATGGGGTTCAACAATCACTAACGTTTATATAGATAATCACTTTTCAGCGTATCCTTCAAATCCTACTGCAGCCACATCTAGACCATTCACGACTTCACCTTATGGAGTTTTTACACCAAGTACGTCTAATATACCGCCTTCTAACTCAAGGGATAATATCTGTACTTCCGACGGGTTCATGGGCGATACTAGAAACTGTCGTAAATTCTACAGATGTGTCGCTAATCAAAGTGGAGGATATATAAGATACGAATTTTCGTGTACTGAAACTACCGTATGGGATGACGATAACCAAATATGTAATCATGCTTGGGCAGTAAAGAGAGGCCGTTGCAGCCGCAGAGGTGATGACATTGATACATTAAGTTCGTATGAAAATGGTCATGATACGAACCCGAATACTGAACGTAATAAACCGAATTTAACAGTTCAACAACAACTGCAAATAAGTTATGGGTCGAAAGTAAGTCAAACACAGGTACAAATAAGTAATGGACCAGTGGTACAAAATCAAACGCAGATTCACTACGGTGATAGAATCAACAACAATAATAATAGAGTAAGCAAGCAAAATCAGACTCAAATAAGCCACAGCTCAGCTGTCAGTCAATCGCAGACACAGATTAATTCCGGTAATAAGGCAGTTCAAACGCAAGTACAAATCGATCATTCTAAAGATTCTAGTCAGTCTCAAGTGCAGATCAGTAATACATCTACTAGAAGGGCGTCCACTTCTACAACTCCGGCTACTAATGGAGGAACTAATACGCAAAACAGTAATCAGTGTAAACAAGAAGGCTTTATGGGAGATAGTAATGACTGTCAAAAGTTTTACAGATGTGTAGGCAATGAACAAGGGGGTTACCAAAGATTTGAATTCAAATGCGCTGATGGAACAGCTTGGGATCAGAGTGCTCAGGGCTGTAATCACGCGTGGGCGGTAAAAGGATGTGGTTCACAAGGATCTAATCAAGGCACTACGCATAATGTTGCATCAAGCACTACTAAAACTACTCAAAGCTATCATACAACTACTATGGGCTATCATCCCGTTCCTGATGATAAAGAAGATTATGATGATAATGGTTATGGGCAGCAAAATCCAGCACAAGCGTCTTCATCCACTACAATGTCGTCGTCGTCTCCCATTACGACCCCTACGACCAAAACTACATCAGCGATAACGACAACCACGATAAAATCAACTACAGTTAACAACTCAAAAGGTAAAGAATGTACTTCAAGTGGATTTATGGCTGACGAAAACGACTGCAAAATATTCTACAGATGCGTTGAAAACAGCAGCGGAGGCTACACTAAGCATGAATTTAAATGTGGGGAAGGAACTGTTTGGGATCCAAAACACGAGACATGTAATCACGCCTGGGCTGTGGAAGAATGTGGTTCAAAGGCTTCAGGCGAATCCACTACACATGCTGTTGCAACAAGCTATACTACCACTACGCAAAAGTCTACTCAAGGCTATCAGACGACTACTGTAGGTTATCACCCAGGTCCCGATCTGAATAATAACGAGGATTACGAAGATAATGGTTATGGTCAACAAAAACCTCCGCAAGAACCAGTTCCATCCTCTACGTCAACTACAACTGTAACAAGTACTATAAACGATTCAAAGAGTGGCGAATGCAAGTCTAGTGGATTTATGGCAGATGAGAACGATTGCAAAATATTTTACAGGTGTGTTGAAAACAGTAGCGGAGGTTACACGAAATATGAATTTAAATGCGGTGAAGGAACTGTTTGGGATCCAAAATATGAAACATGTAATCACGCATGGGCTGTTGAAAAATGTGGCAAAGATGCGTCTTCAACAACGGACAAAGTTACAACATCTTCTTCTGTCAATACACAAACTACAAAGGTTTCCCATCCAACTACTGAAATGCTTCCAACTCAAGCGGATGACGTCGATGACGATCCAGGATATGGACCACCAAATAATGATAGACCAATTACAACTACAACAAAACGTCCATCTACCACGACCAGTTACATTTGTCCATCTAGTGGATTTGTGGGAGACGAACATGATTGTAGAAAATTTTATCGATGTGAGGATAACGGTAATGGAGGATTTACCTCTCATGAATTTACTTGTGGTCCTGGAACTGCTTGGGATCCTAGAATCAATACCTGCAATCATGAATCGGAAGTTCCTGAATGTCATGGGATGACTCCTAAGCCTACCACTTCTACTACTCAAGGTGTAGGCGGCTCAAGTAGCACCACTGAAAGTATAAAAGATGTCACTACTATGCAACCTCAACGACCTACAACGAGTGCTACAGAATCCGCACCCAGTGATTCGCACAAATGCACGCAAAGCGGCTTTATGGGTAATCCACAGAACTGTAAAAAATTCTATAGATGTGTCGATAACGGCGATGGATCCTATACAAAATATGAATTCACTTGTGCCGAAGGGTCTGTCTGGGATCAAAGCATCGAAGCTTGCAATCATGAATGGGCGGTAGAAGGCTGTGGTGGCACTAGTGAAACTAATGGCAGCTCTGAAACCACCCCACAGTACAAACCACCTTTGGATGACGACGTTGATGATGGTTATGGAGGCGTAGATTCTAGTAGTACCCCGCATACGACACATTCTACAACAAAGAGGCCTGATCAACCAACGAGTAGCAGCACTTGTAAAAGTAGTGGTTTCTTTGGTGACGAAAATAACTGCAAAAAATTCTATCGGTGTGTTGATGATGGAAAAGGTGGCTTTACTCGTTATGAATTCGACTGTGGAGAGGGAACTGTCTGGGATCAAAGTATTGAGGCATGTAATCATGCTTGGGCAGTGGAAGGTTGTGGTAATGCTGGCAGTAGTACGACGCAAATAACGAGTGAAAGTACTACCTCCATGGTTGTATCCCAAGATCCAGGCTATCCAAGTACAACAGAAGATAGTTCTCATCTAAATAACAATGACAATCAAACAAGTGTAACTTGTTCGAAAGAAGGTTTTATAGGAGATCCAAATAATTGCAGAGTATTTTCTAGATGTGTTGACGATGGCAAAGGTGGTTTTGTAAAGTACGAATTTAAATGTGGAGAGGGTACATTTTGGAGTCAAGAAATATTATCATGTGATCACGTTACTTCTGATAATGAGTGTGGACAGAAAGGAAGTACTTCCACATCTGAACCTGTACACGACGAGATTCATACTGAATCAACAACTACATTCAAAGATGAAAATAATATGACTACAAAACCACCAACATCTTCTGATGTATGTACGGCTGATGGCTTTTATGGAGATAAAAATGACTGTAAAAAGTTTTACAGGTGCGTTGATAATGGAAAGGGAGGATATACCAAGTATGACTTTACTTGTGGCGATGGAACTGCTTGGGATCAAGAAATACAAACATGCAATCACAAGTCAGACCAAAACTGCCAAACCACGAGTGACCAGCCGCAACAAGGCGATAGTAGTACATCTAGTACAACAACCACAGAGACTAGCACAGAAAAACACGAATCGAGTACTGACAAACAGCCAACTAGCGAAAGCAATGAAAGTGAGGTTTGTTCGTCGGAAGGTTTTCATGGAAATAAACAAGACTGTACAAAATTCTACAGATGTGTCGATGATGGAAAAGGCGGCTATACAAGATATGATTTTACTTGTAGCGAAGGTACAGCTTGGGACTCTGATATTCAGTCTTGCAATCATATAGACCAAGTACCATCGTGCCAGAGACCAATTATGAATGACGAGAATCCTCAAACAACAACTCAACAATCAACAGCTGCTTCTGAATCTAGCTCTAGTTCCAGTTCTAGTTCTCAAAGTCCTCAAAGTAGTGACACGTGTGAAAGTGAAGGATATTTTGGAAACACTCAAGATTGTAAAAAGTTTTATAGATGTGTTGACAATGGAAATGGAGGCTACACCAAATATGATTTCGATTGTGCTGAAGGTACCATTTGGGATCAAGATTTAACTACATGCAATCATCCTGGAGACGTCGCAAACCCATCTTGTAAAGATAACCAAAGTGGTGGAACAACAGAGAGTGGTACCAGCGGCAGTTCTTCACAAACTACATCAGGAGGTAGCACGCAAAGTTCGACAGAGTCTCAACAAGAAGGAGGCTCTAAAGAGCCTGCGAATAGCGATGTGAATTGTACTCAAGCTGGATATTATCCCAATCCAAATGACTGTAAGAAGTTTTACAGATGCGTTGATTGGGACGGAGACGGCACGAAATTTTCAGTTTTTCATTTTGAATGCGGCGAAGGCACAATTTGGGATCCAGCTGTAGAAACTTGTAATCATGAAGATTCAGTATATCCACCGCGCAATTGCAGCGGCTCTCAATCACAGGCCGGAGGTCAAACAAGTACGACTGAAAGTTCTACGACTACACAAGAAACAACTGATTCAACAACTCAATCAACTACGGAATCAACGACTCAATCTACAACCGAATCTACAACTCAGTCTACAACCGAATCAACTACTCAATCAACCACAGAGTCGACGACTCAGTCTACAACTGAATCTACTACTCAATCAACTACAGACTCAACCACACAGTCAACTACTGAATCTACAACCGAATCGACTACACAATCAACTACTGAATCGACTACACAATCAACTACTGAATCGACTACACAATCAACTACTGAATCGACGACTCAGTCTACGACAGAATCCACGACTCAGTCTACGACTGAATCCACAACCCAATCCACTACTGATTCAACGACTCAATCGACTACCGAGTCGACAACTAGCGAAACTACAGAACATTCTACTACTACGGACTCTACAACAACAACAGAGAAAACAGAAGAAAGTACTACTGAAAAGTCGGAACAAAGCACTACGGAAAAATCTGATGAAACTACAACTGAAAGTCATAAAGAAAATGTCACTGAGCAACCAGCTACCACGGAACCAGAGCCGACTACCACAGAAGGATCGGCAACAGAGCAATCAACAACTGAGAGCGAAACAGATTCCACTACTGAAGAAAGTTCAGGACCCCAAGAATGCCCCGAAACTGCCGAGGGCGAATACTTATACGTATGTCCATCGTCGTTCAGAAGACATCCAAAGTATTGCAACTTATTCTACCAGTGTGATGAAGATGAAGAAACTCACGAAATAAAGACTGCAGTATTTACTTGCCCTAATAATACGATATATGACGAAACCCAGACAAAGTGTGTTGAGGAGAGCAAAGCCAATAAGAAATGTGAGGGAGAAATATCACAAAAACGCAGACTGAAACGAGGAAGTATGATACAGAAATATTATCCAGTAAGTATAGTTTTATTTCACGTGAATAATTTACTGTGATGATAACTTAGTTTAGCTTTGCTTTCTTATCAAAATAGCTAGCTCTTGCCTGCGACTCCGTCCGTGTGGATTAAAAGTATGGTTCATTACTCGCAAACCTAGTTCCCATACCCGTGGGATATTTCTGTTCGAAAATTTAACCGATTTCCTTCAGTGGATGATAAATGACCGCATGACTAAGAGACAGACAAATAGACACACTTTTTTCGCGTTAGGAATATTAGTAGAGATTTAGTTACTTCTAGAGTTAATTTATCGTGTGTACCTACTTTGTTTTTTAAACATTTTGATAACATGGAATTCTTTTTACTTTCAGCTTGAAGTTTCTACAGACAGTTACGACTGCCCAAGAGAAGGATACTACACTTTCGAGAAGGGTACTGAATGTTCACCTGGATTTTTGAAGTGTCTTACAGATAAATATGACGAGTTACAAGGAATTGTGTATCAATGTCCAAAGGGCTATGTTTATTGGAATGTGAGTAGACGATGCGAACCTAAGGATCGTGTGAGCGATTGCAAACAATCACCCATCAATGACTGGAGCAACAGATGGCAGATTCCAATTGAAATAGACAACGTGGCCTGGTTGTGAACCAATTATATTACCAATAGATGATCTAAGTTGTAGCATTTTGTCTTGTGATAGCATACTGCGCATTCGTGCAATATGATAATAATATTAAGTGTAACGCAAAGTTGCGTAGCTTTCGTAAGTAATGTCGTAATATTATTAAGGTATATTTGTAGGGACGATAATCCTAACATTTATGAATGTATTTCTGTGTTTAAACTGAATCATTTCACTTACAAATAGTTCTAATGGAATTTAGTTGACTCATGACAAATAAATAGAACACGATTGGTGTATTATTCTTTTTGGTCGTGATAAATGTATTTAATTACAAATTAATGAATTATCTAGTCTGACACGTTTGCGACAATACTTGCTGCCATAATGTTAAGATAAAACTTGTGAACAAAATATTGTAAATATTAACGAAATCAATATTTTGATCACGACTTTAGTGTTAAGTTTATGTGTAAGGAATGAAATAAATTATTTGCAAATGAATTTGTATTACTTATTTTATTAAGAAAAATCCAAAACAAGCATTTTAAATAAAATAATTTAATATAAATAATCCTAAAATAACAATAATTAACTTTAATGTAGTTATAATAAAATTAATTCAATGCCCATACATGAAGATAAAAGTCCTTTACAAAAAATTGTCAATTCTGCGATTATAAAATCTGTAATAGTTTCTTCTTCACTATGATGAATTACATTACTGTATATTGTACCTAAAAATGCATGACATGGTGTATCAGTTGCAATAATATTCCCTTTTACATCGATAGTCAGTTTATTCGCCTCTAACTTATTTTCCGTTTCGGTAATTTCTGGAGTAATAGTGGCACTATTTGTTTCAGACTTATTATAAATTGCTGCTGCAGATATAATAACTGGTTTATAAATATTTTTAGTTTCGTTTTCTATTCTTTCCAAAGTATTTTTGGACGAGGAGCTTTCTTCGGAATTAGATACAATGACGTTTTTGTGGGTGCTACTTGTGACTGTCTCATTTGCAGGCTTGGGTGTAATATCGGCTTTATTGTGGAATAGATATTCTAAGAACAATGGTAGTAAACTCATTTTTGTAGTTTCATGAGACATTTCGGAAGAATTTGTCAATTCGCTGCTATTGAGACCATTATTATGTTCATCAGCGTGTTTTACACTATTAACTTTGTGATGACTCGTCTTGGGTTTGTCTAAATATTCTTTGTTTGATGCGGAGGCATTCCTATGATGTAAACTTTCAGTAACCTTACGTTCATTTCTGACGTGAATCCTGTTCTCGGCCTCTGACAGTGTTTGAAGCGAAAAAGCGTTTGCAGATACATCTTCACTTTCCAAAGCTTCAATAATATCACGAATGTTGTTTAGTTTTCTAGACTTCTTGGATTTCGCCTTTAATTTGTTCTTTAATTTTGAATCACTAATAACTTTGTCAGTATGTGCGTACTTGTTCAAAATCTTCTGAAGTTTTTCAATATACAAGTTATGTTGATATCCCGGCGTTATAATATCAGGGTTTATGGCAATACCTCCTTTGTCCCAGATAGAAACAGTACGTGCTAAGAACTCAATCAGTTGATGGGGCAAAGTCCTCCAGTATTTTTTTAGTGGAGAGTTATCCATGTATGTAGAAAGAGTCACATGTTCTATATAAACGTTTGGACTCTGAGTTTCCTTCTTCAAAGCACTGATATCCTTGTTCATAAGCATGTTCAAAGCCAATTCGTTGTTTTCCTCCGCACTCAGCCAGCCCATATTAGTGTCATTATTAACCACGATAAAGTTAAATTTAAAATCTGAGAATGTATACGCTACAGGTTCAATGTAAGGTAAGTATTGATTTAAATCAATTTCTTCATGTTTGCTAACAAATACATGCATATAAACTTCAGGTAGAGATGCACTTTTTAATGAAAGCTTTTCGTTTTCTTTTATGTATACAGCTCTTGCAGGTTTTAGGTCAGCGGGAGAGACCATGGAGAATGCGAATAGGCTGTTATAAATGATAAACGTAGTTAAACTGATCATTCCGATTCCTATCCACCAATATGTAAGAAAAGACGACCAGTGCTCTGAAAATATAATACAAACATATTGCTATTAGTTTTGTTGGTGACAACATTGCTAATATAATGAACTAGGAAAGGGTTGTAATACCTGGCCAACGAGTAAAGATAGCGGCTGCTCCTTTGAGGTTGTTTCTCCGCTCTTTGTAATTCATCGGTCGAACTCGCCGATAGTACCGAGGACTGTATATTTCTTCTTCCGACGCTTCTTCACATAGTAACGGGTGTTGCTCTCGACAATACTCACTCATCACTCCCCATCGATTCTACTATTAACAAAAATAAAATATAAATACAATTACAACACCCTGCTGTGATACAAATTCAAAATTGAAACTTTTAAAATCTTACGAAATTTCAATCATGTCATGTCACTTGTAATTTAATGGCAGTACTGAATCTTTGAATCGGAAGAGGCTACACTTGTGCATATAGAAACTTTTTTAAATCAGCTCGTATTTGCTATCGTAGGAAGCACCTATCGAATTAAGTAAAGTAACTACCTTCTACTGTAATCATCTGATAGGTATCAAATGTATAATATTAGGTAGGAATACTTGACTTTTACAAACATACAAACGACTAATACATAGAACCGTAGGTAATCATTGCATCTAAATCACACAAACAGTATTTTCTATCATGATAGAATTGAACCAATTATATGACTGAAACCCCAATGCTTTGTGGCGGCGCATGGCATGGCCACCTAAAGCGCTTATCACTGCTATTCATAGAAAAAAAAAAACATAATAATATCTCTAGTCAAGAGATAATTGTCTGAAAAGAAAATCAAGGCAACCTTTTACTAAACACTTACCGTCATTTGTATTTATTCGTAGTTTATACACTTGATTTAATCACAACTATTTTATACAACAATTATTACGACCTTACACAGTAATTGTATGACTGAATATAGAAATACGCACGTAAGTTCCTATCACAATGTGTGCCCGGCACGTTTATATTTTTCCGCTGTAATTTTGTTGATTCAACATCTGATTTGTCTCACGTACAGCTGCTATCGTTGTTGCTAAATTTTGCACATATTGCAGATTTTATATACGTAGCACATTATTACCTAATAATGACTTCAAATATAATATTAAAATGGCGTTTATTTGTTTAAACAGATTTCATAGATAATTATTGTACACCCATTAAATAGTTATCGTAGTTCATTGATTAATGATGCCTGCCCTATTCAATTTATTCATCACTGTCTATTTATTTGTTGGAGCTACTAATATTATAATAAAACCTGCTTGGTATGATACAATTAAAATGAAGTAGCTTTATCAAATTAAAAATATTAAAATGATGTCATTTATTTTGAAATTGGAATGGCTACAAAATTAATAGCAAATGTCGTACTCCCGTTCCCAATTTTTCACATTGGCTGAATATTGAAAGTTTTAAGTAACAAAAAATACTTTGTGTTTTATATTCGGAGTAAGGTGAGGAATATATTTTGTCACAATCTATTATTACTACTTACTGTTTTTTAAGTATACGACTGGTTTATCGATAAATGAATGACAGTAACTTAGAAGTTTTCGGATTTACTATGTTGCAATTGTAACAATACACTTGGGCAAAGGTATATTTTAGTTGATAAATAAGTTAATATTAAATCCCGAAATCTCTACATTTAGACACTACGTTTAATTTTATACTTCATTATTTCATGTTGATGATTTTTACGTTGTCAATAATGACGTATAATAAATATTTTCAGTGAGGTATAATGGTGGAGCGTGCTCCACAGACCAAACGAGACGAGCAGTATCCATTGCTAAAGGTGGACGGTGGAGGAGGTGATGGCGGCGCGCACGTTCAACCCGCGCCGACCCTGGTCACGCCAGGCTGGGGCGTTACCTGCGCACCTAAACAATCTTGGCTAGTTCGCTGGCCTGGTGAGTCTCATTAGCAACAAAATTCAATTTGCTTGTTTTATTTATATTATCGTATGGTTAGTCAACCCAGTGTCAGACTCGAGGCGCTCGAAAGGCCTTTGATAGGGCTTAAAAACTATTATCGTAGTAGACAACAATCGGGACCGATTTACGTGCCCTCCAAAGCACGGAGACGCTCAGATCAAATACCACCAAACGGTCACCCATCAATAGAATAAGAGTACAACTGGTTATTGGCTATTAGCCCATGAAACCTAAATACAAAGGACCTTGGTGATCTTATTGTTGATTTATTTGTTTCAGAGTACATTTCAACCTGTTGGATGACCATAATCTTGCTTGGGATCTCTTTCTTGGTGTTTTATGCATTAGGAATGGAAGCGTACCGAAGACAGCCAGTTTTACTCATAAAGTGCAACGGTTCCAAGCCAGCAAGTGATGTTTTTTTTCACCAAATTTTACCAAGAGGAAGCCCTGCACCAATAATGCTCTATTCCGAATACCTTTCAAATATGGCTTATCAATATCCCTTGCTGCATTTCCACGTGTACTTTTTAATCGACGACTCCGTACAAAATGCTTATAGAGTCTCGCGGCACCCACGATTCATCAATTCCTTGATCCCAATGCCTTTGGCTAATACCTATCCTTTGTACAAACTGGATGAAAACAGCAGACGTGACCTCGCTGAGTTTCAGAGAAAGTTTCATAACGTTAACGTAACGATTATGCCTCTCAGCAAGTATATGGCGATGACTCCTTTGAAGTATAAGTGGAGAAACATACCACTTAACTACCTAACGTTTTATGCAAGAGTTTTCTCAGTTTGGCAATATGGAGGCGTCGGTATGGAATTATGTACTTTCAATAACTACTACAATAATCGGCAACATATTGATCGAAGAATATCTGCTATACTAAAGCAACATAACGATGGAATTAAAATCGAAGACTACACAAATGCATTAAATAAGATTGACCGTGAAGAAGAGAGCGAACTATTCTCGATATTCTATGGATTAATCCATTCAATATTCAATGAAACTCGAACGTTTTTCTCGAACAGTTTCACAATGCCTCAAGTGATCCCTGAAAATGAACCAACCACTAAGAATGAACCATTGATTCGCTTACATAGAAATAAACGGGAAGTACCGACAGTTGGCGATAAAGAAAATGACAAAAGCTCTATTTTCGTCGACATTTTAAATTCAACAAATGCTACTGACCTAAAGAAGAATGAATATTTGGTAGGTGATACTGAAGTCAATGTAAACGTAACAAATGCTATGCCACCGGTAAACTTATCTTTTGTCAGTGAACCGACTACAGAAACAAACAACAAATCCGAAATCCGGCCGGAACCGTTGAACAAAACTAATCAACACCTTGTTCTGTTTTACGATTTTTCACTGTTTTCGGATGGCGCTGCACCTGCATTTGGCATGCCAGAAGCTTTCATGCGCTCTGACGTGAATCAAGTGGAGGGCAAATTGAAATATGGAAATACCGCCTCATCTCTCCTGTCGTTGGATTCCGAAGGAATATTTGTTGCAGCGTCGTCAAGGTTACACCCTTTCTTAGGTCATTTGATTTCTGCTGGCTGCCAACGTATGCATCCTAAGTTTGCTATCCAAGATACAATTCTCACTCAATGTTCAGGAACTTTTAAGGAGGATACTTACTGCAACAATATTTATTTACTGTAGTTTTAATGTTTCTTGTCACGTAAATGTTTCTTACTATTCTATTGCTTGTATTTTCATTATTTTACTCCCTGTAGAAACATGTACGGCATTTGATAAATTTAGTATTAAAGTGTTATAATATTATTATTGTTCATTAATTTCTTTACAATCTTAAGTAATGATTGGTATGGCTAGGTAGAAAAAAAAGGGGTGCCTTCAAATTCAATTACCAAGCGCCGCTTGATCATGGCGCCGTTTTCTATTCAATCGCCAATATTTTCTTTGTACATAGTCTTACCTTTCACATTGGAAAGTCCTCCCTCGTCTAGTAAACCTTATTGAACTTTGTCCAAAGGAAAAGACTATACCATATCCATCATATCATGTGTAAACTATGCTTAATGTTGACCTCAAATGTGTAATGTACACATTCCTAAATTTATTAAAAATGCACTATCCTTGACAATGTCACGTGAACTTTCAATATGACGTCATTGGTTAGACATTTTAATCGCCGCCGCGCCGCGTATTATGTCTAGGAACATGAAATTATAAATGGATGTGTAAACATAATAATATTATTACCTATCATAATGATAAATCTAATTCATCACATTTTGTCAACAAATTCGGTAGAAAAATGAAGTTACCGTTCAACATAGTGTTGACTCCTTTGATGAAGCCGCATCTCGGACGCACCAGACTATTTTGTCAACATCCAGCATTCGCAATGAGTATTTATTACACGTACTTGTATGGAATACTTGGTTTTGTAAGATTTTAACCGCCACATTTTCCTAAAATAGTTTCACCAATCATACCAAAACCAACGTTATTTACTATTACCTACTGTAGACTTTTTTTGTTTAGAGAAACACCTAATGTAGCATTGTCAGATGGCTAGAAGCTTCTGAGCCTCTTTGGCCAGATAAACTTGATATGGTCTTATTTCAATTTTCATTATCTATACTTCTATACTAATATTATAAAGCTGAAGAATTTGTTTGTTTGTTTGAACGCGCTAATCTCAGGAACTACTGGTCTGATTTGAAAAATTCTTTCAGTGTTAGATAGTCCATTTATCGAGGAAGGTTATAGGCTATATATCATCACGCTACTAGCAATAGGAGCAGAGTACCAGTCAAAAATGTTACAAAAACGGGGAAAATTTTTAACGCTTATGTAATGCAAGCGAAGTTGCGCGGGTCAGCTAGTTTACAATAAAAAGCTTGTACCAAATCATAATTTCGAATTTGCGATCGTTAAAAATCTGAAACACGTAGGTACTATTTATTACCCAATCTCTTAGTGTGCTTTGTAATATTGTTATTAATTAATTTCAGTTGCTAAGTGCAAACCATTTGAGAAAACATTTGGGCGAAACACCACCGGACACATTGAATGCAGAACCCGGCAACTTTATGATTGTCCATGATTTGAAGATTATCGCCACCTCAATGGGACTGGTGCAATACGCTTGTTTAGTTGTTGGGTGTCTGACAGTAAGTTATCATTTTAGTTTCACTACTTATTTATTTTGTTTTAGTTCTTCTTCTAGACTCTTTTTGTTTATTTTGTACCTACCTATTAAGCCTAAAAAACCTTTTATTTGGTTTTCATATAGTTATTAGGATTTATACCTATCGATCTTAAACTAATAAATTATATTCTTCAAGCCAGATAGAGGAAGATATAGGTAATGTAGTCCTTTTGGTTCTAGATTTATATGCTCGTATTTTGATACCTAATCTTTTTCCAGGAGAATCCATCTTTGTTCCTTCCTCATCTATTTGGCCAGTTAATACTTGTCGTCGTAAAAGTGCTGAATGCTCTTCTCGTATTAGCGTCTGTAAATCTCAAAGCACTCGGTAAACTCACATACAAAGTTCCTGCGATTATGCTGATGACGTTCAACTGGTTTCAAGAATTTTGTGTCTTTCGACAACATCTTTGTATTTGTGATCTGTGATTTTTGGAAAATAAATTATTGTGTTCAGAATGTGTTTTATTTTTTAAAACAGCTTTTAGTACTTAAGAAAATTACATCAGGTGGCAATATAATATAAGAGATTGATTTAACGTTGGCAATGCAGTATTAGATTTATCCGAAGTTTATTTTGTTACAAATTCGTTTTACGCTTACAAGATTTTCAGTCCGTAAAAGCGAAAAGAGTGCATGTAGGCAGAGGACTAGGTACTCCTACAATTCAGAATTTGTCATGCACTGAGAAGCATGTTAACTACGAGTATGTATAATTTGCAAAGCTGCAGTTTGTAGAACGTTATTTGTAGTACCTAAATTCTAACACCTATAACATTGATTGAACTATAATAATACTATGGTAGAGTATGAAGGTTATAATTTAGACACTAAAAAAAGGTGCTGGCCACAAGCGATTTCATGATTTAGATGTTTTGACATTGACGTAAATGGCACATAACGTTGACACCATAATCTCAACATGCGCTACATTATGTAATTACGTTTAGCAAAATATTTTACATGAAAATTCATGTGATTTACTCATGAAATGCATATTTTAGTAATTTCCGTCACTCAATAGTTACCATGAAGGTTTTTATAGATTGAAGGGGACCAGCATGGAAACTGAAAGCAATAATATTCTAAATCTGCTACGGCGCAAACATAATAATCACGCGAACACTGTAAGTATGTTCTACAAACTTTATTTATTCGAGGTAAAAAGCTTGCATTTTGCCTTGAGTAGATTATTTCTGACATCTGCCAAAATATGCATTTGGTTTTGATAAGACCGTGCCAGAAACCCCGCCGTAAAAGAATGCATCATGCACTTTTTATCAGCCCATTTCTGTGTTCCCTCCCAAAACAAGTCCTCCCCTATACTTGGATCTGAAACTGCTTATAACGAACGTGATTGCTCTTCAGCTACCCAACATAGAAGAAAACAGCGAGGGGTTCAAAATAAAGTTGCGAGCATTGCTGGTGGCGCTGCTGGGGGTGTCGATGTCGGCGTGTGCGTTTGCTTCACAGCCGGTTGAACTCGAATTGGACGATGACGACGTCGCGCAGAAACTGAGCAACGTCAGCTTTGCCAGACGGTACGTATAAAATATACATTTCTATAATCTAGGCCCTAGGCACCGTTAATGTTTGGGTCTGAAAGTCAGCAGCAAAAAACAAAGAGAGGAGTGCGGATGACGGTAATGTAAAACAGCGACGGTGTTCTTTAGTTACGTCACCTATTTATCTTCACCATCGTGTTTTTAATAGCAAGTTCAAGTGGTTTTTATATTCCAAATACATTGTAAGTTTAGCTTAGCTGAGTGCAGTGTTTATGAACTATGTTTTTTTGTTCCAGCATAACAAAGCCAACGATTCGTCTAGTGATGGGATATGGTAAACTTAGTGCGTTCGTCACAGCAGCCACCTCACTGCTGTTATTGGTAGCTGTTATGTCCAAGGTACCTTATTTCACTTTCTTGTATCCAACTAACAGATTGGCTATGAGCTTCTTTATTTACAAGTACGTTGTACGTAAGTATTCAATGAACGATTGAATCAGAACATCTTAGTTCGACTTTTTGCAAACACAGATGGGTCGAGACTGGCGAAAGTTAATTACTGAGCACCAGGATACTAAAGTCATTTATATATTTTCGTTTAGCAATCTTGGTGGCGTCGTGGTGCCCGTTGGTTGGCGGCTCCGGCGCTGTTAGTGGCTGCTCTCGAGGCAGCTTCAGATGCTAGTGATGCTATGCTGGCTGCTGCATTGCGTGGGACCGCAGAGCCAGCACGTGTCGCCGCGCAAACTGCCGCCGCTGCGCTCCTTGTCACCGTTGAGATATTAGTCTGGTATGCTTCTTACATTCATATATGATACAGACTTAGCTTGGCATCTCCTATAATTCGTGATTCGACCACACACCATTATGGTGTGATGCATTTTCGAATTGCTCTGCTGCATTTGGAGTCGGTTCTTGAGTTGGGCCAAATGCATCTGTTCCTGGCCTAGCCTAGTTTGGGAACTATTGATAATCTCATGTAACTTTGTATATTTTCTGGAAATGAACTTTTCATCTTTATCTTATTCTGGGTGTCTGTCTATTTCACATCATGAAAGAATCGAACTAAGCGTGTACCTACGCGAAGCTCAGTAGTTTCATACACTCGGTCCAAGCCAGGAAGGTCCTAGGTTTAAGTAACTTGGCCTCTACATTACTCATAGTTATATCTTTGTATCTCACAGGTACTTTATAGCCAAATTTTTCGAGTACAACCCACCGCCTACACCGGAGCAAAGAGAAAAGGAAAGTTTAATCAGAGCTCTGCCGATGCAATAAATTATTTGTATGAATTTTACCGCACCTCAACACTTTTATATAAAACGATTTATTTATGCGTTGGCGTTCTTATTTACCCATGTACCTGCAAGATTTTTCAGATTTTTTTATTACTAGCTGACCCGCGCAACTTCGCTTGCGTCACATCATGTTTTTGTAACATTTTTTATTGCTACTCTGCTCCTATTTGGTCGTAGCGTGATGATATATAGCCTATAGCCTTCCTCGATAAATGGACTATCTAACACTGAAAGAATTTTTCAAATCGGACCAGCAGTTCCTGAGATTAGCGCGTTCAAACAAACAAACAAACTCTTCAGCTTTATAATATTAGTAAGTATAGATATTTAGTGGAGTATCAATAGCCGGTACCTATCTGATGTCGGTACCTCAGTACGTATGGTATATACGCCACAGAAATAAAAAAACATACATCACCTTTATACATAACTTTATTTAAAACAATAGCTAAGATACATGGTTTCATAAGTAACTTAGAAACTAAAGTTGTTGACCAAATTATTTTATCACTAGGTTTTTCAAACTTACTCATGAATAATAATGTATTTTTTTTATATTTGATCTACTTCATCTACATTTCTTTTCTCCGTTTCGTACATTTTTTATTATATCAGTGCAAAGATCTCACAGGGTTAGAAGTTAAATAGTGTTTTCAACG
Source organism: Anticarsia gemmatalis (assembly GCF_050436995.1). Classification (NCBI taxonomy): domain Eukaryota; kingdom Metazoa; phylum Arthropoda; class Insecta; order Lepidoptera; family Erebidae; genus Anticarsia; species Anticarsia gemmatalis. Next base: position 7,217,437 of record NC_134752.1, read on the forward strand.
AAAAACTAGTTTTCGATTGGATTCCAGATTTATTCTACCTTCGTTTCAAAATATTGGTTTATAGTGAGCATGACAGACTTACCTAACAAAAGCGTAACTACTGTTGATTTAATTAGCACGGTTCAAATATTACATTTTCAGATATTGCAGAGCTTTAAGATTGCATTGCTTGCACTAATCAGGAACATTTTTGTCTAAATCTATAGGCCACATAATTTCATGACTTTGACATCGTTTCGATATTTGGAATAAAAAATATATCCATGCTATACATATTTTAAATTTCCAGCCTAAAGTAACAGTTAAAGTAACCACGCATTTTTTACCCCTAACTGTCCCACTGCTGGGCAAGGGTCTTCTCCATACACATAGATAAATAAATTTATAAATATAATTAACTCTAAAAACCAATTCAGCCTCGTGCAGTCTATACTGTGAAATAGATTAATAAATCAGATTCTTTTTCTGCTCTTAATGTAATCGCAAAATTTCACTACATTTTTTTTTTACCCTATACTGTCCCATTGTTGGGCAACGGTCTCCCCCAAACTTCTCCAATTTCACTACATAATAATAATATTATGGCGCACGTGTTTTGTTATAAACATAAAAATATTGCACAATTTAGAATCTTAAATATTATAAACAATAATAAAACATAGGCATTGAAATTATAATATCATATTGGAATTACAATTACTAATTGAATCGATTTGTAGTAGATTTACTCTCAATCTTAATTCTCATACAAGCTAGATGTCATCTTAGCATCCCATAACCATCTAAAAATCGTTTAACTCACTAGGAATGAAATAACCCAGGTTTCTGAGTACTTTTGACGGTAGTTTATCTATTCAATTGCGTTTTTTTGTATGAGTTTAAACGCTATTGAATAGATAAACTACCGCTAAATGTACCTCAGAAATCGAGGGGTAAGAAGTTAATATTATAATGAACATATTTGGAAGGAAACACATTTTTTTGGCTTTTTTTCTAGAATAGCTAAATAATTTATACATTTCTTAAAGAAATAACAATAACTTCGCGAAAGCTAGTAACTGAGTTCACTCGATGTAATCCCGAGAGAGATTTTTTCAAGGCACAGATTCTTTAAATATTAACAAGCAATTTCTGTATCACAGTGCAAAATCGTATCACATATTTCGCTCACCTAGATCAAAACTGTAACAACTTAAATAAAACTATGTATGTTATTTTTAACATCAGTCCATAAACGCAACAGTGACATTTTTTACAACTTTTCTAAAATCAAATTGAGTGAAAGGAGGGTAGTTTGCAAGGATGGTTACGAAGTAGTGTTCTGTCGTCTCTGCATGCCTTTATTAGTGTAAAAGTGATTTTAATTGTGTATGTATCAAATTGAAATTTGTCGATTTCCATAGTAAAAATGCCGTTAACGTTATTTTAGCCTCATGAAAAAAATACCTTTTTTGACTTGTGTAAGTTTAGATCTAGGAATGCGAAATCTAACATTTCAAACATATACGCCAAAGCCTAAAAGGACAAAAATACATCTATGATAAAATAAGTAATATTATAACATCTCTATAGCAGTTTGTAGGCACATAATTTGTTACAAAGTTTACTATATAAGGATTCAAAATAGTATATAGTGTATAACTATAATTAATTTGGACTCCTTTTTGTGATATGTTTCGTTTTCTCTAGAAGAGCTTGACAATTTCCGATGAGTTTCGCAAACTTGATTGGGCTATATCTATGTGGGACAAAATAAATGATTATTAGACGGTACTTGAATGACATAATCACCTTATAATAGCAAAGGTATTTAAGTAAACCTCAATGGCGACCTAACCTGGGGCGGAAAGAGAGGCCTGTCCTAGGCAATCCAAAAGTCCAGAGAAAAAAAAATCAAAAAAGAGATAAATTTTACTCCACACTTTAGTCTTTTGGAGGCCCTCAGAATTTATGTAATAAAACTTCGTTATAATAGTTTTTTGCTCGGAAAATAGGCCAAATCGTTAGGGTTTGGCCTAATTTACGTTTTCCGCTCACTGGGATCCCAATCTTATAAGCTGTATTCCTTCGCCGCTAAGGTCGAATACAGAGATATCCCACAACAGTAGTTATTATGAGTACTCTTGAGACACCATGGATTGCAAACCTCAACACACAATCGAGGGGATCGGAAAATTGACCTGCACGATGCTATTAGTAGTCAAAATCCATGCCATTTCATAACATGTAAGGTTAAGTCATTTTTATAGCACACATTTATATGAACACAACGAAACAGTATTAAATTTGAATTAATTTCATTTCAATAACAATCAGTAAATCAGATAAATTACTTTTTATATCTATGAAATTTTAAGTAACGTAAAGCGCTTGCAAGTGAAGCTTACTTTCTGTGCGTACGCTCAAGCTCATGCATTGCACGTCAGAGATGTACACACAAGCGTATTAGGTCGTGTATGTACCGTACGAACACGTACGTATACGCAACATTATATCTTTCACTTTTACTCATCAGATTGTGCCCGATATTAAGTGCTATAGTATTACTATACAGCTCAGTATAATACGTCATATCGTTTTTACATCTTTAGCAAATACTAGTACGTTTTAGCGTAGCCTCTACGATTCTTACGTACTATATACGAAGTGAATACTTGTGCTATAAACGTGTGCTATTTTTTATAGTGTTGTGTGAAAGTACCGTGCAACAGCCATTATTTTAGTACCTATATTATATTTATTTTAGTTATTACCAAGAAGAAAACGGGTAACAGGTATTATGAGTTGGAACAGATACCCAATCAAATGTTTGCATACCCACAAAATAGTTTGGTTAGTAATAAAACCAGACGGATTATCGGAAGTTACTAAAGCTCTGTGCACATTTAGAATGGTGTAAATATATTAGTATAATATGTTGAACGAGAGTTGATAAATACAATGCATAATAATATTAACATTATACCTACAATAGAGACACATTCATAATACGAACAGTTTCACTGTGAGAATATACATTGTTTAATATAAAATATTGACCTTAGAAATATACATTTATTCTTATCAACTCTCGTCGATGTTAGTGAACAATTGGTTACTCTAGCAAATACAGTAATGTTATTTGTATACCCATTGTAAGACAACTAGAAAAACTTGTGTAGATTACTAGTATACTGTGGCCTAAAAATATATAATGTGTAGCGCGATGCTTTTCTACCGGCACCATCGAGTATCGAGAGTTTGACTTTTAAAATATACTGCAAATCTAATTCATGCAATGCCCACTAGAGGCGCTAATTAGATTTTTATACAGAATTTCTCGATAGCTGGATGGTTTTCGACAGTGACAGAGAATCGCGCTACTGGAAGATTATTAAGCATACCTAACACCGCTGCAGGTTTCGCAAATCATCAGCTTCTTGTTCGGATACTCTACGCGCCTTTGGTCCATCTGTTCGTCAATCCACCCAAGCAAGCGTCCTTTCAGCATCAGTATAGTTTCTTGCCGTACAACTCCTTCTTGAAAGAACTCCTTCAATACAACTATAATACTGTTGTCATCCGAACACACTTCGCCTAGAGGCCTTTGGTGCTTCATAAAGTTGAACACAAACTTTACGATTTGTACTATTAAATCCTCATCAGGGCTCAAAAGCCTCAGCCTAGCAATGTCCTCGGGAATGAGAGTTGACAGTACATTGAACGATACAGTCATCAAATTAACGTACAGATCTTGACTCAAGTTCTCAAGCATGAGTGCTATGTTCTCCGCTCCGGAGGCACTCACTCTTACTAGCAAGGAGCCTATTCTTAAAATCTCTCCCGGATGAATGCCAACAAGCATTGTATTGTTTTCTTCTTCACGATCAGCGAATGTTGTTACTGCAGTCGTAGACGGCGTGATTTTTGTAGGTACATTCTTAACTGAGAGGTCAGCTGGCCCCAATTTACTGAACAACTGCGCTCGCCCATCCTTTCCTAGATTATACAAGTGTGATGGATCAAACTTGTGTTGTGCGTTGATATTCACTTTGCCGTCGGAAGTCATAGAAATCCTCAGTTTGTGCTGGTTGATGTCCTTGTTGACTCTGAGTGCGTCCGCAAAGAATTGATCTTTGTCGATGATGTTCTTGATGCCTCGGATTACTTCTGTGTTACCTTGTACCGCCCCTTGTATTCTTCTTGATTCGGCGCTCATTTTGTCGAATATTTTTCTGGAAGAGAATTCAGTAAGCGAATGTAATTAGTTACCTATTTCAATTACATTGTACAGCGCGCAATGAGCCGTAAAGGGAAACTGCGTTAATTATTGAAGGTAATATTGTAATACACTAATGGAAAATTGCTTTTGCTAAGAAAATAGTTCTCCTGAACCACGAATCTTGCCTATTTTGAATTTATTTCGTTCACCATTTATTTATCAAAAGTAATCGAAGAAAAGTATATTGTAAATACCTGTGTCGATTGCTCCTAAGCGTAGAACGATATTCATTGAGAGTCTTAGCCTGTGCGTCTTCGATAATACTCTGTGCAGTTTTGTTCGACACCACGGCGTGGCAGAAGAACAACGTCGCAGCAGTGAACTGGAACAATTCTAGCTTCGTAGGTGCCTCTCCGTGATTGCGATACTGGAAGCAAAATTTAAGATGTGACTAAGTATTTTATTTCAGTTTATGAGCAATAGACTGGTTTACTTATTCCATACTCTTATTATCGGTAAAACCAGAGATCATTTGGACCAACAAAAGAGTTTCTAGCAGAAAAGTCCAAAGTTCGTATAGCCCTAAAAAAAACCTGATACCTCAATCATGGGAATCGAACCGAGACTTGATGATCAGCAGTCGCATACACCCGACCGGTGTATAATCCATAACCAGGTAATCATAATATAATTATTTCAAATAATCATTAACTTACCTTTACTATGATATGGAACAGACTGTTGACGACGCCTGCACCGCCAGTCAATAGATTAGCATGGCGAAGTACTTCCACGGATACTGTGAGCGCTTGTCCTGTCTGTAAACAAAACGAAGGAAATATTTTATCATAATAATTTTCCAAATAAAATAGTAACAAAATAATTTGTCATAAATTAAAAATTTAAAAACGCCCCATTTTTTTAATACTCATTTATAGATTGGCTAGTTATTTTAAGCCGTTCTTATATGCACACCGCCAACTTTCTCATCATACAAAGCTATTTGAGACCCAATTCGAATAAATTTGCTCTCCTCCCTTCACTTTCACCTCCTACAACTTTTTAACGGCTCAACCGATTTTTATCAAACATGTCTAAGAACACTCGCATATAAGTAACCTTTAATAACACAAAAAAAAACTAAATTGAAATCACTCAATCCGTTCGGGAGTTATGTTAGACATACACACAGACACGTCAAACTTATAACACCCCTCTTTTTGCGTCGGGGGTTAAAAAAAAGTGCACGAATCGATATGCGTATACGTATACTTGTTGCCCGTTGTTGCATAGACTCATTTTACGTATCGTTCCGAGACTCGATCAAAGTCATACCTTCTATGACTAAACACTAGACATACCTTAGTTAAGTTAGTGCCAGCAGCGGCAGACTTTGATAACAATTGGCTAGCCGCGCCCGCAGCCAGACCTACGCTTGATGCGGCGATATTCAACCAACTGCCTCGGGCTTCTGCGTCCGTTGGACTTAAAGTCTGAAATATTATCAATTATTATTTCACAATGTAATTTGGCAGTTAGTTTTATTGTAAGGAGTCAACTCAAGTTGTTTTGCGTGCATTACAGACACTTTTCAGTTGCACCTAGGGAATGCAATCCCGACTCGAGATCGTCAACTCGAGATCCCTCGCGATCAGAAATATCAATCCCGCGGGATCCCGAGATTTTCGGGATCCCGTCTAGTTAGTAAAAATAATACAATTCGAACGGCTTGTTAAATGTAATATTTGTGTGATAGTGTGGTGAATGCAATAAATTATTATTTGAAAGAAAATAAAAGCCTTTATTTTTCAATATTACTAACAACGCAAAATAATTAACAGGTGTAATAACATGAACATAATCAAAAAGGTAGGTGTAGCTCCAGGAGATCAAAATAAAAAGTAATTTGAAAGTAGCCTCTTAAAATACAAAGTGTATCAATAGTACGAGCTTCTAATCGGCATCTTAAGTCTATTGCAATGTAGCCAGCTGCTGAAAATGCCCTCTCCGACAATCCCGAACGGGATCTCGTCATATTATGCTTCGGGATTGATCCCGAAAAAATACACGGGATCTCGCGAGATCGGGATCCCGCGAGATCGGGATTGCATTCACTAGTTGCACCACTCCGGATTATAATCAGTGAGAGCCTTCTTCCGATTAATATTTTAATCAAATATGTTTTTCAAATAACATAAAATTTACATCTTCAAACTACGTTTTCATAACAACTGCATCAAAAAATCAAGTAACTTACTAAAATATTAACAAACTCTTACCTGTTCATGAACTTTTCTGTCATGAAGATGCAAAGAAGACCTGACGAGGCCATAAACTCCAGTAGCCACAGTCGCAGCCGCGGCGCCGACCAGCACGACCGGCGCGACCGGCGTGAAAGCCGCCACGCCGATGACGCCGATAGCGCCGATTGACGCCACCGTACTCGCTGTATCTACAGAACTTAACACCCGCGCTTTGATTCCTAACGCTGGTGTTGGAGCCACAGTTAACTTTACAGCGAAGGCTTCGTCGCCCTGGAATTAGTTCGATCATCAAATTCAAGTTATCCTATATTTTATTCCCTTTTTACAAGTATTTAAATCATAATACAGATATTGCTAACAGGTATTAAACGCGATGGGAATTTCAAGGTTGACGATACCATTATTTGCTGATCGTAATTTTTTGTATTAGCTTCCCATGGGAATGCGTCATTTTCCCGGGGTAAAAAGTAGCCTATGTCCTTTCTCGGGTATCAAAATATCTCTATACCAAATTAAGAGACAGACAGACATACAGAGTTACTTTCGCATTTACAATATTAAGTATAGATTATGTGTACTAAGTAGTTTTTTAAAGATAAATCATTTATTTATGTCCAAGTTTAGAATGTTTTTCAAACAATGATAGCCAATAGCCACACTAACTAGCCTTATAACTAACATTACCTGTATTGTGGTATCAATAGTATTAAATCGCGATAGTTTAAAAACTTTGTTTATATCATTATAGCATTTTTAATTAAGCATTGTTTAGGAAAAGCTGAAAAGTGAAAAACGAGCAAGTGTGAAGAAACAAAATTGATACAGATTCAGTTACATTTTTTTCACATTGAACGTAATTTATATTTTTATTTAGCATATACATCTCTATGAAGTTATCTACTGGCATAACAATTGCGCTGTGTATCATGGGAATAAATCTTGGTACATACATAATAACATATTCATTTTTAATTAGTAGACGACTTAACCACTTTCTGATTCACACATGACGTCACTATTACAATAATCATACATTTTATTTATAAACTAGCTGACCCGCGCAACTTCACTTGCGTCGCATAATAAGAGAGAATTGGTCGAAATGTTCCCCGTTTTGTAACATTTTTTACTGCTACTCTGCTCCTATTGGTCGTAGCGTGATGGTATATAGCCAATAGCCTTCCTTGATAAATAGGCTATCTAACACCAAAAGAATTTTTCAAATTGGACCAGTAGTTCCTGAGATTAGCGCGTTCAAACAAAGTATTATAAATTACTACAGAATATTATAAATACATACCTCGAGAATCGTCCCCGTATATTCCCCATTTTCAGGTACAGTGATGACACATTTTGGAAGCGTGTTGTCTGTTATGAATGAATTCCAATCTTGATACACACGTGCATTCTCGTCTACGTAAACGCGACAGGACTTAGCTGGAATAAAAATTGTATGAATAAATACTACGCATAAATAGATGTTTCTATATCAAAAAACGATTCTTTCTTTAGCAGATTGCTATTATTTTGTTTAACATACTAAAAACCAGCCGCGGCGTCGCTCGGGTGACGTTATGTTCACTTAACGAGTTGTACTCTAATACCTCTTTCAAGAGCTATTTAATGATAAAACTCGTTTAGCAGATTTGTGTTTTTCGCAAATAGACAGACAGACGCAGCGACGTGACTCTATTTTATGGAGTGTAGGGAATGTTTAGTTAGGAATTTATTTGTCCTATGAACTGTTAGTCAAAACAAAACTAGTATTATTCTCTTAATGTCATTTTGAAAAACTTACCACCAACTGTAGTAGGAATACATTTCCTTATTCTAAAAACAGCAGTGCACCATATATCACCATCAGTTCGCTCATGAAGATCCAGCCAGTAATTTGAAGGTTGAATTTGATATATTTTCAATGGCTTTGGTCGAGCACACACTACCAATAGTATTGACATAACAATGTCTTCATCATTGTGGGAATATTTACCTGTAAATATTAAACAAAATCTATTGAAAATTTTATTATCAACGAAGATAGAAGATCAGGTTAATATAACACTAGGCTGGGTAGTATGTAGGGTATAAGTATCATTCATCAAAGTCCATTATAATTAAGGGATTTGAAATTTTGACGAAATGTAGATTGCAATTTGGACTGAGTGAACTTTAGCATTCAGCTCCAATGCTCTTAGTCATAGCATTATGTTATGTACCCTATAACCTTCCTCAATAAATAGACAACAACACAATTAGACAAGTAGGTAAGTAGAGCCACTAGAACGAATAGTTCCTGAGATTAGCGTGTTTCAAAAGATTTAACTCTTCAACTTTATATTAACAGTAAAGATTAGGAAAGAAAGTAAAAAGCTTAAATAAAGATTGCTCTATTGCAATAAAAACTTATCAGTGGACTGTAGTGATAATGATATGATAGATTTCATTTGTGTGACTAATGCCTCTTATCTTATTAATTAGGGCCAATATATGCTACTGATTAGTTAAAATGCAAGTAATACTTACTTTGTTCACAAATCTTCTCATAAACTTTCATTACTTGCTCCTTTTGCCTGGAATTATAGCCTTCCAAGTGTGCATTTTCATTGTCTCTTGTTTCAGTCAGTTGCCCTTCTATACTTGGACCCCCAAATAACGCAAATGCAATATTTTGTAGGAGATAATTTCTGTTACTCTTTTCGTATCTGCAAAAATATAATAATATATGAAAATTTATTGATGATGTCTTCCATTAAAGAAAGTTTTGACTTTCTTCTGATATAAAAGCTCTCAGCATCTCAGGAATATTTTAAGATAATGTTTTACACTAAACAAACTTGGAAACAAGACAAAGTCTTAACTTGCACCTTTGTGAGCAACAAGAAATGGATGCTGTAAAATAAATACTAAACTAAATGCTAAAGAAGTATGAGATATTTCAATTTTTCCTTTGATTTACTGACTCAGATAACAGTTAAACAGAAAATTACTATTTACAGTAAGTGCCATCAATATGCAAAAACAAATTAAAGTGAATGTAACACATTAGTAACCTTATAGCTAGCACATTAGAGTACAGTTTCACACTTGGTCGTAGTAATAACATTTCTAAAATTAGCAGCATACTTCATACTTTGCAAGTGTTTGATAAACATTGTTCTAATACTCAAATCTTTCCACAAAGTACTTGTAGAGATGATATAATTTATGTCATATGAAACAGGCTATGTAAATTTACATTTAATTTAATAGGAAGGAAAATAACTATACTTCAACAACATAATAGGGAGCCCTGTGTGCAAGGTTGCCTACTTTATTTAGGAAACAAACAGAATTATTTGTATTAATTATGATCTAGTTAAATTGTGCGTGCTTGGGTTCTCTACAAAGTTGTCTTAAACTAGTTTCTTCACAAGTTATATTTGAATTTTAGTATGTCAAGCAAGTACTGATTGCTGATATTTCTTTTGCACACAACTAGCACTTATATTCATTGTCTATTTTATAAAAGATTATTTATTAGTAAATATTAAAGAATAATTAAAAATATTTATCAAACCTATAACAATAAAAGCCAGATATAATTAAATAGGGATATAATAACATAAAATCTGTACTTACTTTACCCAATCAGCGTCACCTAAATTTTCAAAATATTCCTGTTGTATTTGTACGGGTGACATTTTAATAGGCAAGTTAACAACATCCTCATTGACAATGTCCATGTTATGTGTGTTTTCTATTTCCATGCTTTTTTCATTCATTTGACAGGCATCTACCATTTTGAACTGTAAACTAAATTCAATAATTGGTAAATATATAATGCAAACGGGATGATAAAGGCAAGACTGCTTTAAAGAATGCTGTATATGACACTAAATACAATGAGATGAAATGGGTAGACATCTTTGTTTGCACAAGTATCACAGTATTAGCATGAATTTAGTGAACGTTTTGTATCAATTCATAAAATTCAAAACCACTTATGAATGAATTAAGACAAAAAAATTAAGTTAATCTAAGCTAACTAAATGTATTATTATACATTTAAGATATATTATTGGCTATAAATTGATTACTTAATTTAAAAAGACAATAAATACTACTCTAGGAAGGTAAAGTTTGCAAGGAAACCTATGCCCAGATTTGTAACAATGAATATGTTTGTAAGCAAAGTATAACCTTATAATATGTTAATGTAATTCAATAACATGCTACTGCATATGATGCCGTTGCATAACAATTATGACTAATTACAAACGGCCAGTGCCTAAGACAATGAATAAAAAAGTAATAACTGTTTTATTCCTAAAAATAAGTTTTTAAACGAACTTACAACATTAGTTTTATTATTACTAAGCACTAATACTATTTTCATATAAAATAAGTATGCGAAACATTATTGGCTTGGCATGTTTACTTTTCGTGTCGGTAAGCATGGTCTACTTTTACAAATTACGTATAAAATAAAATGCGTCTAGGTTGACGCAATAGATTATCTGATTGCATTTCTATAATTAGATAAATTCAACTGCAAATGATTGCTCTTATCGGATAATCTTCTTAAGTTTTACAGCAATATTGTAAGAAATATTTGTAACATGCGAGAACGAAATGAGTACATACCTGAACTGGCAGAAGCACAATGAATACACAGTCTCACACGTTTATAAACAGCCACAAAAGAATGAAAACTACAAGACTACGGTAAAGTCCTGACCAAAGATTCGTTTGATCAATCGTGCATGTCGTGATCAGCGGGGAAAATTTGTAGATTCTTGTTTTGTTGTGACCATAAACTAAATAAATAGTGACACTAGTGACATTTAGTTGACGCATGACATGTTGACATTTGGCTGACATAACATTTCGTTTAGTTATCAGTATTGTTGAACAATTATGTGCATATAGTTTGGGCTACTTTATTTAAGTATCTATATTTAAATGTGTCTAATATTTAATAATTTATTGGCTATCTAGAAAATTATGATAAGTCAGTCATAGGCACAAACGTTACTATAAGTACCAGAACTTTTCACAGAAACCTCTTCTTTTGTTAAAAAGTTATATGCAAATGTCAAGAAAATTATTAAGTTATATTTATATTCTATTAATTAATTTTAATTATTAAAGTTTGAGAAATAAGTTACGACGAAGAAGTCAAAGTCAAGGTCAAATATTCTTTATTTCATAAACTTTAACAAGTATTTGAAATCGACAAAATATTTCTCGTGAGAAGAAACGGCAAGAAACTCACGGCTTGCTCTTTTTAAATGTCAGTTAATTCAATGTCAAGAAAGTATCAATATACATAATGTATTTATTTATTTATCTATATATCTATTCATTATGGTAGGTACTTACCACTGTGTTTAATAATTAAATATGTATGTCTGCGTACCTACTTATTTATCACGCAATAATTTACATATTTATAAGCAAAAGAACCAAATGGTGCATTACCACATTTAAATTATATTTTTCTTATTAAAATTTGATTGATAAAGTCGCCTGTGATGTCGAATATAATTATAGACAATTAACCCACATAATGTTATGGCCTTTAACAATACTTACCTAGTCCTTTGTAATATCTTAGACCTTTATCAAACTTTCCTCGGTCCTGATTTGTAGTACAGACACAGTAGCAGTTTTTGTATTTATACCTTGTGTTACAATAAGCCCACGACCATAATCCATGCGTCGCATTTGTCTTAGCAAAAGGTCTAATTTCAAAAACTTAAGAAAGACGATTGGAGTGGTTTTATTCGCCACCAGCGGTTGCAGGTCAAATATTTAGGTACTCTAACTCAGTTCCAGTCACTTATTCAACTACGCAGAAAACAACAAAACAATGTAAGTGTTTGAAAATAGGATTTAATCGGAATTAAAAGTCCTTAATCCTCACGAAGCTAGCGTGTAAATCCTGCCAGACTAAAATAAAAAGAAATAAGTAAGTAACTTATCCTAACAATACTATGGATGGTAATTATAATGACCAAAGCAGTTGAACAGATTTATTTATAGAACAGTATCATGATGGTATGTGAAAATGGAATAAAATATCTTATCCGAAAAAGGACTTATACAAATTAAAAAGAGAGAATATGTTGGGTAGAGCATAATTTTATCTACCTATGATATCTACATAAACACCTATATCCGATTTATATTATATTATACAAAATTATGGTAGCAGTTACTATTGCTGTAATGACTTAGTAATAATAGTTTTTAAAATATTTATACCTATCTTTTCCCCGAAAGATTGTTATCTGAAATATGCTTTGTCATTATCCATAAAAGGGTTTTAAAAATTCGCAATCGACATGTACGATAAAATTAACAATAAAGATTAGCCTGAATCAACTAATCAATCATTTTTATTTAAAAAATCCCACTAATTAGGTAATAGTTATGTGAAACGCATTTTTTATACTAGCTAAACCGTGTGGTTTTATTTGCGTATTATTAAAAAAAAAACTAGGAAGAAAAATACCTAGTCTAAAACTTTTACTGTCTTCAAGCTTAATTTGATTATATTATTGTTAGATTGGTATTAAGAAAGAAGATACGTAAAACAACTCTTAAATTAATGTGTCCAGCGGCTTACGAAAGTCTATTTTATGTTTTCCGGAAGCTACTTGCGACCTATAGATTTACTTAGTCACTATTAGGCGACAAGCATTTAATTACTTTCTGTAAATCTAAGTACTCAAAACGTTTTTTACAGTGATGGAATTGTTAAGGTTCTGGGATGCCTGATTGCCCATTCCAACATAAATAAAAATAGAAAGCCGAATATTTTTAACCTCATTTCACTATCATAGTTGTTTTTTTGTAAACTATAGGGTGTCCTCGAATTTTAATGATGTTTTTTAATGATTTCAGTGCTATTGTCCATACGATATCAACTGCAAGTTTACATTTTGGTAACAATGAGCGATATTATCAGTGTACGATATTTTGTATCAACTGTACCGAGCGTCGCGTCAGTATTGTTCATATCCATATTACCTTTGACTACACGAGTGTACTCAAAGCCAATATGTTTAACGCACTTGTGAGGATAAAACGTATTTACGTGCTAAATACTACCTTTGTGTAATCCGATACGCTTATTTGTTTTAACGGTCGTCATTAAAACTAAAACGATTCAATCAAATTAAATCGAAGAAAATTCTCACGAATTATGAAAATAGTGTTCTGTGCTAATCGAATATTAGTGTGTTGTGAACTGTTGACGTTCAAAAGGAGGTAGGAGTTATACGGGTTTATTAATTGTGTTAATTAACATAGATAAGTTTAATTTTTAAATGTGAGTTAGAAAACAATTAATGGAATACTTAATTACTTATTCGTAGTTGATTGCCGATATTGTTTTATTCAGTGAATTCAAGTGTATTTCTCTACTGAATGTTCCTAGTAGAGCTAAGGAGAAATGATAATGTGATAATATGAAGACAATTGTGATAAGAGATACTACCAAAGAGTGAAGAAAAGAAGTCAAATTCATCATGCATAATATAGTTGCGGTGATGAACATGCGTTATACAAAAGTGTTGCTCTGTCTTTTGTTTATTTTCGTTATTTTCACATTATTTAGCTATCACAACACAGACTATCACGACGATGTTCTTATAGCATTGAAATTTAATGACGTAAGGCTTCATGAAGCAATTGTCAACAAGTTCTACAGTGCACGTAAGGTGAGACATTTTTAATCATCGCGGTTTTTAAAAAAATATGAGAATGCTTCAGTTATGTTGAAAATCGTGTGTCAAAGCAAACAGGAAATGCAGTTCATTATCAATTTGCAAAGCACACATTGCCTATGATTATGTTATGTTAGATTTGCCCTATTATATTAATATGATACATACAATTATTTTATTGAAAAATGATGGATATCCATTGAATGCTCGTAGAGTTTTGGTAATCATTTTTGATTCTATCTGAAGTACAGAAGAAGAAAGAGAAAGAAGTATTTGAAAGAAATTTGTATTATTTGTATACCTACCACAATTTTTTTAGCTATGGGGAAACTTGTAAATAATATTGAAACAGTTCACATAAGTCGATAATTTTATTGCTCATGTTGTAACCAGATCGATTTCAATGAAAAATATAACTCCAACATAATGTTTTAATTAAAGGAAACTACTCTACAAGCGATATGAGAATTAAACGATTTGTTGAATCATTGACTTCTAATGTTGAATAGGAAAGTTGATATAGAATTGCGTTGTTAATACGACTTTACGTAAAATATTTTAATATTAAGTAAAATAATATAATATTAAGTAGTATATTTTTATAGTTCGACACTTATGTAGAGAACCTTAATTTAAGTTGCGCGTGCGGCGTAGGCATACAAAATTTATAATTCCGAGCATCTTTCATCCGTACATTTTTGTAGTAAAAAAAATTGCCACTTAGGTATAATGAAAAATAGATGTTGGCCGATTCTCACACCTACTCAATAGGTATGCTCACAAAATTTCATGAGAATCGGTCGTTTCGAAGGAGGTAACTAACATTGTGACATGGAAATTTTACGTATAAGATTATAAGTACTTAAATCCAGTACACACTAAAGATAAATCGAGAATTTCAAGGTTCTCTTCTGAGTATTCGGACTCTACTTATATTTTTGGTCAGTCATTGTTGATACGCAATCTATAATTAAACATTTCAATTAACGTCCTAATTGTTCTTAGATATATTTAGATATTTTATCACCTTCAATAAACTGACTTTATCTTTTATTTATCGTTTTATTAAAGACTTATTTCATAATTTTCGTGTGAAAAGTAAGTTAAGCGCAAGTGACGTCTTAGGGCTCTTTCAATTTAGACGTTTCGTGTCGTACGGCTGCCGCACGTTAACCGTGCCGCTGGTTATAGCCCGCCGCCGTACCGCTGCGGTACGTTAGCCGTCCGACACCAAACGCCTAAATTGAAAGCGTATCTGACTGCCGTGCGTTTGTATGTTAGTGTTGTTTTAAATTCATGTGTCAGCAGTGTAGCCATGGACTCTGACGAAGAAACATTACTGTTAGTGCTCCTGTTAAAAAATATCAAACAGAAACAAAAACGCCGCGCCCGTAAAAGAACACTACCGATGTTTTCATTAACATGTAATTTTGGTGATTTCCATATTCTTTATCCTAGGTTAAAACAAGACCCAAGCAAATTTTTTAATTACTTAAGAATGTCAAGAGAATGTTTCTACGAATTACTCAATAATTCAATTTCATTTATAAATTCTTCCACGTCTATATCATCCATTTTAAGCAAATAATAAACATGAAAATTCAATGAAATTAGCTGTCACGTTTAGTCACCGCACTATTCAACAGCGAAATGAACACGTGGAGCTTGCGACGTTGCCGTCCTGTCGTCGTGCGTTCTCGGTACCGACACCGTACTGTTGCCGCACCATGCGATTTGTATGAAAACAAATGACCGTCCGTGCACCGTACGACAAACGCACCGTTTCGGCACTGCTGCGGTCCGACACGATACGGCTAAATTGAAAGAGCCCTAACGAACGATATAAATAGATATCTGTACCTCGATTCTCTACCACTATCGACTACCGACAACCGGCTAGCTATCGACATTTGACATTTAGAATGTACTGCCAAAAGGTTTCCTACGACACCCGCCAGAGGCGCTGATCAGATTTTCATACAAAATTTCTCGATGACAGGTCGGTTGTCGAGAGAATCGAGGCACTGAAATATGCCTACGTAGGTTTGCCACTGCTGAGCAAAAGCCTAGCGTAGGTAATGCGAATGAAGTGGTTTCTGAGCTTTTTTTCCTCTTTACATTTTATCATCGACTGAGTTTTTGCGTAAAACAGTGGCAATAATCATGTAGGAAAAAATACGGAGACGCAATCAGGATTCTTGGTCTGGGCTTAAATTTAAAAATATTTGCTTTGCCTGCTATTAAGTATTATTTTAAAAGCAGGAAGTTTGGACATTATAACAAGCGCAAAACTTTTTAAATTCGGAATATTCTATGCAATAAATTAGTCGATAAACGATGATATAAGTAGTTACTTACAATTACTATCGATAAACAGGCATTGAACACATTGAATAGAATAAAGTAACTATAATTTATATGATGAATTCTCAATAGTTCTTGGTAAAAGATGATCTCACAGCAGCTAAGGTAAGCTGGCTTCAATAACAGTCACGATTAAAACATAGATGGATATCCTTAAGAACTCAAGTTAATAATATATAATATTTACGTTAATATGATGTACTCATGTTCTTTAAAGTCATTCTTCATTCTACCAATGTTCACATAATGAAATTTAAACTTAATCCAATACTATCCCACTACTACTGGGAAAAGTAAGGTTCCTAACACGCTTGCCAAGTGCGGGTCATGAACTTTGCATTCCTTTAAAAACTGTGCTAAATATTCCTAAGATATGCAAAGGTGCCTTTAGGGTTAGAAAAAGTGATTATTATTTCAAAAAATTTATCGACCACTTGCGTGGGAGACGCATGCTTAGTCCAGTTTAGTTATCACTGCTCTTTTACACATATAATAATAGATAACAATAATATTATACATGCGAAAGTTTGAGATCGCACAGATGTTTAATCAATATACTTTAAAATACAAACTATCTGTCAACATATTGAAATAGGCGGCCCTTGCACACTGGACAAACTGAAAAGTCGTTTTGTTCGAGTATAATTCGCAAACGGTCAATTTGAAGGCATCCGTAAAATCAACCAATCAAACTTTTTAATTGCTGATCGATACTGACTTACAAATTAAATTACAAATATGTGCACTCGCATATCTGCATACATATTTTTTACTGTTGCTCGATTCTCTACTACTATCGACTACCGACAATCGGCCTGTCATCACGAAATTTTTTATGAAAATCTAATCAGCGCCTCTGACGAGCTTCGTAGGAACTATTTTGGCAGTACATTCTAGATGTCAAACTTTCGATACTCGACAGTATCGGCTGTATAGAATCGCGCTACTGATCATTGACGCGTTCATGCATGGTTGCGCTCACCGGTCGGTAAACTATCAGTGGGCTAAGCAACCTTAGCGTGAACATTCAATAGATTGGTGACCGCACTAAAAAAATTAAGCTGAGCAGTCCGTCGAGGGGCATGTAAAATATCGATCGCAGTTGTTGTTATTTAAGTCAACAGTCGCTGGGTCACGTCAACAGCCTTCGGGCGGCTTGAATGAATTTGACAGAAGCTTGAACACTAACCATACGACGTATCTATGAACTGATTATATATTATTTAACCGACAAAAAACTAAACGGCTATGTAGGAAGTCACAGATATGCCGGGATGCTATCGGTCAGTACTGTGGGAACACATACGCCGATAATATAATTATAGACGCAAATATACAGGGTGAAATTTAATGACACAGTTTAACTTTTCAATATTTTAAGATAGAATTTTTTTTACGGGTAATATTTCGGGTAGGAATGTAAAGATGTGGTGAAAGTAATACAAGTCTGAATATAAATGCTCCACGTATCACCCTGTACGGCCTGTTTGTACTAATTAGACAGCCAGAGCAAGGGTGGTATGGCACTTGAAAGCCGTACAGACCAAGTGCAGTTCATACAACACAGGCTAGACATTCAGCTTTGACGAACGCTCTTCATATTGGGTCAGCTGTTACAGGCTTCCAAATAGCTGTGAGTTACGTTTTAAGTTTGAAATACACGTTGGCCTCATGGACCTGTGCGTGGCCAGTCTATTTGCCTAGTCTGCCTCGGTCAACGTGTAATTCCGACTTTACATACTCACAGTCCCACAATTTTATTTTGTAAAGAGATGCGAGCTAATTGTTTTTCTTTCGTATCTGCGACGCGGACGTTAGGAAGTAAACAAACTTTGTTTACATCAAGTTACAGGCACCGTGAAATCGGCTTGCAAACAGTTTACAGCTCAATTACATTTTCAACTACGTTCTTGTCTACATATGTGAATGTTACAGTACTCAACTCAACTCGTCAAAGAGATTAGATTTATCTGGTAGTTCCTGTATAATATCTAATCTGTACTTTCAAGGTTTCTCTTCTCGATTTTAACCATAGATACTCAAAAATTTCCGCAATCCAAAAAAAAATCTCTATAATAAATCCTACATACTTATATTATTTTATGCGAAAGTTTGTGATGACAGATTTATGTTAGTTCGTAACTCTTTCACGAAAAACTACTGCACAGGTTTTGATGAAGTTAGATGCTCAGATAGTTTATAACCTTACTACTACAAAATATAGTTTTTACTGCTGGAAACCTTTTCAGGCGGAGGAAGTTGCGATTGGAAACTAGAGGCAAATAATTGTCTTCATTTTATTGTTGAAATTCTCGCCACTTGATTCTCATCTTCACATAAAACAACTCTCCGATGTCAACGGAAAACATTCAGCAAATATCAAAACATACACACATTTTTTCTGCTCCATTCGTAATTACAAAAGTTACAGGGTTTACTTGATACTTAATTTATAACGTTACATTAAGTGCACATTGTATAAACGATAGCAATGTTTATGTGTAGTACAGTGTTATGATAAATAATAATGTAGATAAAAGCTACATTTTAAATTACATATTTATAATATTAACAATAAATTATATAACAGAAAAATTCAGTCTCATCGTAGTGTCAATGTATTTTGCGATCGGTTCCGATCGATTATCGGTAAATACCCGCTAATTGGTTTTACTAATCTTAGGCTGAGATATCGAAATTCTTGTTATGAGTTTCTTTTACTGATTAGATTATTGAGAAATAACAACCAGTAGTTTTGTTCCCACCTGTGATTTTGAAGTCGAAAGGGTTTGTTTAGTACAATACGAGATACCATAGATTGGCAAAGATGTACCTTTATTTATTGGGTAGGTTAATACGATAGGTTGTATATGTAAAATTTACTTCCTAAATATCACTGTTAAGAGTGACCGACTAGAGCGTGTGTTTGTGTATTGTACATATAGAGAAAAATTCCGCATAGTCCAGCCAATAAAACTGGCCGCTGTAGACAAATATAATATTTACTACTACAGTTACTGCACCTTTGAAAATGCATAATAAATAACGTTACATTAGGTTAGGTTTCGAAAATTTTAAATATCTACTTAGTACTTATCACTTTTCTCGCCGGCTGTACCGTTTACAGTCAACTAAGACAACTGTTATCGCCTTTTAGCTTAGTTGCGGTTTTATTTTTAAAACTTGTTGTTATTGTAATTATCTAAGTACGAAGGCCGAGATGCTAGAGATCTGTTTAAAAAAACATAATGTAGTATTTTTTTAATTATTCGTATTAACATGGTCTATTGTGTTTCAGTTATTTGAATAATTATTTAAAATATTATAACAAGCGAGAAGGTCATTGTTGTGTAAAGCAACCTTTGTCATTGTCAGATCACGGATAAGAAAATTGTTCAGTACTGCGATTTTCTACCACTATCGGCTATCGACAACCGGCTAGCTATCGATAAACTTTGTGTATAAACTGAACACCACTCCTAGCGGATTCCGTAGAAACTACTTTTTAAGTAGTTACAATGACATCTGAAATGTAAAACTCTCGTTATTTGATAGTTACCACTGTAGAGAATCGCGGTATAGTACTAAAGTATTTGAGCCAAGGTCACGTTGTTCGCTCTATGGGATACAAAAACCTTGAGATAAATATTCCTTAACACTTAAGCATACGCTATTGGACAATAATTATACCACGACATGTATCATTGACATGTCGAGCGAAGCTGGACGATTTACATATCAGACCATATCGCTTGACTTAGGACCTTCGTATACAAAATAACGCAGTTCTTCGGTACCCAAATGTCGAGCGACGATCAATCGGCAACGTCGCAATACTTCTCCCGCTGTTCCCGGCAACACGTGTCGCAGGACATTTTGTCACCGACTGTATACTTTTACGGATGTAATAAAGCGTTACCCTCTTATTCATAAACACACTATAAACCTATTTTAGTTAAAAAGCTACTATAATATGTTTTCTCTTTTTCATTTCGCTTAGGAATGAGAGAAACCAAACACTTTATAAGCCTTTCATAACTTCAACTGAATAAGAGAGTTAATGTATATTTATTTTAATACTTTCAGGGCTTGAAGACATCAAACTTAGGCACGTGGCTGTTCAAAGATGAAGACCTGTCTGGTCTTCTTAGTCAAGAGAATAGAACATACGTCATACTCGTATGGAAGTACTGGAACTGGCTGAAGAAAAGACACGTTAATCATTACGGGTCTTCAGAGTAAGAGAAAAATACATATTACTATACTAGCATATTCGTGCACTTATGCTGTTAGTAGTTAAAGAAGTAACTAATAAACAAAAAAAAAATCTTTTTTTATATTGTTCTTGCATAGAGCTTGACCACCTTGACCAGTTATTTTTAATGCATTGATTACCCTGCCATTACGACATCGACTATCGACAAGTTTTGTATGAAAATTTGACAGCGTTCTAGCAAGTGCCATAGGTTCTATTTAAGAGATACATTTTAAATAAAAATTATCATTACTCGATAGCTTTTCTTACGAACATCCTTGAGTAAATTTCCAAAAAAAAGGATTTATTGATTTATCAGCTATTTTTCTATAACGTTAGAATAAACGTTACTAACGTTATAGTAAGAGCAGTGATAGCCGAGTGGTATAAGTTGACACCTCCCACGCAAGTGGTTGCAGGTTCGAACCCGAGGCAACACACCAATGACTTTTCGAAGTTATATGTGTATTAGAAATAATTATCACTTGCTCCAACGGTGAAGGAAAACATCGTGAGGAAACCTTGCATGCCCAAAATTTGTTTAATACATTTATTGAGGGCATGCAAAGTCCCCAACCCGCACTTGGCCAGCGTGGTGGACTCAAGGCCTAACCCCTCCCTCATTACGGGAGGAGACCCTTGCCCAGCAGTGGGACATTAATGGGTTAAATTTATTAACGTTATAGAAAACGTTACGTTACGTTACGTGAATGACTTGGTATGCCAATCCACGGTGTGTGTGAGGCTAGTATAACTGCTCTATTATTTGTATTTGTAATCAGTCAGTACTCTATATCCTATGCAGTAACTATCTGCAATAATAATGAGCAATGCTGACAGTGTATTGATAAGGGCTCTCGTTTCCAGCTTGTAATGCTTGTTTCTATAAATTAAATACTAATATTATTACGAGAATAATGGCCTACCCTGTACGTGTAACGGATAGCATAAGACATTTTTACAGTATTTTCTGATAACTTGGTTATAACTTTATCCAACTGTTATTCATAAGCTGTAAATCTGAACCGGAGTCATGTATTTTAGAATTTGCTGTTAGAATTAATCGCAGTATTTTAAATTACACACGCCTAATATAAATCTTAAGAACACATTTCATCTCTTTGTGTGATTTCTAAATAGTTCCTGCGTAACGAATGTTTGGATATATTGATTCAAGTGTTTTAAACAATACTGTTGTTCCGAGTCAATATTTTCCTTCTGTTTTGTCCTATCATAGATTTAGTTACACAAGAATAATCGCTTCGCATTCTAGTTTTATAAGAACATTTTAGATATTGTGGTAATATCTACAACTAACCTCTGACCGTAATTTAACCGCAATATATATTTAAAGTAATCTCGCCAGCATCTTAACAAGAGAAGTGCTAACTAGTACGTACTTCAAGTTAGAGATTTGTTTATTTTTTAAATTCAAATGTACTTGTTTCGTATTTTGGAAAAATTGTGTATCGTTTCCTTCAGTATTTTTTATGCTTAACCTAGTTCCATGGCCCAATGCAAGGCCCTTCCTCTAGATTTCCAGCCCCATCGATGTTGTTTAGACGTTTGATATTATTATACATTGTTCGCTATTATTATTTCCAGAGCCGATCCCTTGGAAGGTTGCAGTGTGTCAAACTGTATCTTCACTGGAGAAGACGAGAAGATTGAGACAGCTGACGCCGTGGTTGTTCATTTGCAGCACGGCGATATACCTCAAGTAGAGAATAGGAATCCAGCACAAAAGTGGATATTTTTGAATGATGAAGCGCCGAAGAATGCATTTTCATTAAGTAGAGGACGACGATTGGGAGATCTTGCTAATGTGTTCAATTGGTCTATGACTTACAGGTAATTTTTACTTTAATTGGATATTTCTTTCCTGTGGTGGTTGAGGCGCCCATAGCGAGTTGCGCTCATGGATCGGTAAACGATCTGTGGGTTAAGCAATCCTTGTCGCGATCATCCGATAGATGGGTGACCGCATAGTGGTATTTGAACTGGGCGTCTCCGTGCTTCGGAGGGCACGTAAAATGTTGGTCCCGGTTGTTGTCAATTAAGATAACAGTCGTTAACCCACGTCACAGGCCTTCGGGCGGCTTGAACACACTAGGTTGACCACTAACCATACGATAAGAAGAAGATTGGTGGTTCGGTCCTTGCTATACTGTCTCTCTCTTTAGCTCTATTTTCAACTTCGTCTTTCGAAACTACCCTTTAACCTTGCCATAACACGTATTTTCGTGTGATCTTATTGCACTAACAATTCCTCCTCCAGTATCTTGTTAGTGCCGTAATTGGGTAGTGGAGTATTAACTGGTAATTATTGTTATTGTAAATTTACTAGAAACATACTTTTAGTTGATTCTGACAGCTGTTCCTGTAGTTTCAACTAAATTAATTAGTAGGTACCTATTTGATTGGTATCAACACGTAACATGTTAATCTATGTTGTTTTTTCTCGTTAATCAAGCAATGTCAACGATTAATATGACTTCTTTTTCCTCAATCGTTATAACGGTATATCAAAATGCAGGGACTAAGATTTCCGGTTATATAATACATAACTTTAATCATAGGAATATTTTTACGTTCATCTATGGGTATATATAAAAATGAATTGCTGTTCATTAGTCTCACTAAAACTCGAGAACGGCTGGTTCGATATGGCTAATTTTGGTCTTGAATTATTTGTGTAAGTCCAGAGAAGATGTAAAAGGTAAATAAAAATGAAAATGCTCGGAATTAAATCAAAACAAGAGAGCGTGAGCGGAGCTGCGCGGGTCAGCTAGTATAAAATAAATATCTGTAAATAACATTTTTATCGTTAATTCCAGGGTTTTTTGATAACCGCCTTCCTGTTTTTTTTCTAGAACTGACGCCGATATACCAGTACCATATGGGCGAACGGTCCCACTGCATAAACCTATACAAGGAAATTTATACCACGTAGATTTGACTGAAATTATTCCAAACTGGAAGAAGAAGAAACGTGATGTCCTCGCCGCTATACTTATTTCAAACTGTTCAGTTAAATATAGAATTAATTTTATAAAAGAACTTCAGAAACATATGGCCGTTGATGTTTATGGATCATGTTCAAATAATGCTACTATCAAGAACAGGTAAGATTATAAATTTCCTTGATTTATGTACCATTGTATGTCACTGTATGTACGTGTTTAGTTCACGAGTCATCTATTGTTATATTTTTTATTCTACGCAATATATAATAATTACAATTAATTTAGTTTATTTTTATTCCATTAGGTTTGTGAGTGTTTTGTTCCTGCACAAGCGTATAACTTAATTATTTCTTGTTTTCAGATGTCCAGGACATTTCAGAGCTGATTGCGATCCAATGTCCGAATATTTGTTCTATTTGGTATTAGAAAACTCTAGTTGCCGTGAATACCTTACAGAGAAAATTTGGTATCACGCGTATAGTAAAGGAGCCATACCCATTATTATGGGCCCTTCAATGGCCGATTGTGAGTTGTTATTACCACCACACTCCTATATTTATGTTCCTATGACAACTACCGATGCACAAGTAAAAGAGCTAGCTAAACAAATAATAGAAATAACTCAAAATGGGTTTCTAATGCGAAACTTTCATAATTGGAGGAATCATTTTGAAGCAAGCAATGAGCACGGGTACTTTGGCACTAGGTCGAAGCATTTGTGCCGTATATGTGAAGCGATGAATTATAACGGCATGGAACGGAAGATTTACCAGGAGAGTGATCTTGCGAGGTTTCTTGATTCGAATGTATTATGCAATGTACCTGATCCATGAAATATTAATTACTGATATTGATAAAACTATCAATCAAGATAGTCTTATTGTTGTAAATAAATTATTTCCTAACTACACCGTTTCGTTGTACCGTCCATTTTTAATTTTAATTGTGTAAGTAAACAAAGAAAAGTTTAAGTCGGTAAAAGGCAAACGGATATTTCTTTGGCCCAACATTTAGCTGAGTCCGCAAATCATTTCGGAGAGTTTTGAAAGTTCCCTCCGGGGATCTTCCATGAGAAATATAAATCCACTGTTCATTGAGTAATAAATTTCATCGCATTGTTATTCAGGGAGAGACTGGTCCCTTTGAATTATGATACAAGTTTGTTTTTATTACTTGTATTGTTGAAGGTGTAAAAAACTCGGGCAGCGTAACTCGGGGTCGAGTTCTAAGAAAAAGTATACACAGCCACTTCTGAAGGTTTTGAATAAAAAAATCAAGTTTTTTAATTATAAAATAAACACACAGAAAACAAGATTTATATTTGAAACACGAAATTCTATAGCAAGCAACGTGCTAGGTTGATGACGCCTGTCAATAATTAAAAAGAAAATTCGGTTTCTTTGCTATTATTAAATTAACTTCACATATTGCGGTGTGCTATTTTACTGCTATAGCTTCTAATCACCAAATGGCACTAACACATAAGTTTTATAAAATGAACCATAACAAAGCACTAGAAATCAAAGTCGACTGTTCCACGCTTTTATCAATTAAGCTTTAAGCTTGTGCCGACAAATATTACTGTAGAGCAACACTAACAAAGTAGTTTGGCTAATCCTCTGAGGAAACGACAGCCATGTTAAGCCGTTGAGAAAACTTCTCCTTGTATTACGAAGCTGAGGCACAACATTAATTGTTTTAAGAAATACACGCGGGCTCATAAATGGCTTAGAGAGGGTTTAACATTAAATCCCGGTTCAGGCTAAGATTTTAATCCTTAAGCTAATACAAATGAATGTAAATAACATTAGTTCTAACAGGTCAGATTGAAGCTAATTTAAAAAAATATAAAGTCAGATGGCCGACGTTAAAAGAAGCTAGTCTGCAATATCTCTGTGAATTCTGTGCTCACGTTCATGGTTAAGCCATCGTTTATCACTGACCTAATTAAATACTTACGAAGTATTGTGTTAAACTCACACATTTTAAATAAAACAATACATAACGAATAACGTGGAAAACATTTCAACAATTTAATTATCCTTTTAACCCCTGGGATATTTTTATAATGGTGGATTTGGACGTCGTATCGTATTAAAGTTAAAACATAAAAGAGGGACTGTCTGGATGGGCTAGGCAAGCGCATACCGTCGTTAAATGTTATTACAGGGATTTACATTCAGATTTAATTTCTGTATGCCGGTTTCCGCAATATGCTAATATTGTTCCCTTGTAAATTATTTTATTTTTACGATACATCTATGCAAATTGTTCGGTCGCGATAAGCGCTGTTAAGCTTCCGAAGTCCGACTGCTTGCAATGACTTCAAATTATGGTTTGCTTTCGTTTTAAACGCTATGTTGGTTTACTATGCCATTGTGCTGACATAAAGTCACTTGGAATTACGAAAATATGCAGTAAATGTATCTGCATTATTATACATACACGTAATTGATTAATATGTACCCCGAAGCTAGTTTAATTTTAGTTAGTTTGCTAACTCAAATTATTATTTAATTAAACTCTTTTCCTGAATTATTAATAATAGTTTTAGTAGTTAGTGAAATAAATACCGTATCATAATCTCATAATATTATTAATTCAATTAACATCTGCTGTTTGCTCGTTATATTTTAGTTTATAATGAGAGTAGAATATAATTATCTTGAAGCCTTGCGTATCGATGATTACTAGACGCTGCATTACCGACTACTATTGAGATAGTGTCGATATTGGTTTGAATGTTCTTAGTGGTAAAATCTGTGGGTTAAGCAAACCTTGACGAGGTCATTCCATAGATGGGTGACCGCATAGTGGTATTTGAACAGGGCGTCTCCGTGCTTCGGAGGGCACGTAAAAAATCGGTCCCGGTTGTTGTCAATTAAGATAACAGTCGTTAAGCCATGTCAAAGGCCTTTGGGCAGCTTAAACAACTTTGACACTAGGTTGACCACTAACCATACGATAAGGAGATAAGAAGAAGTGGTAAGTAATTATAGGAGATTCATATTATATTTCGTTAAGGTACACCATTTTATTTAATGTTGTATTCAGTATCCAGTTTATAAATCCTGTAAAGAACATCAATTTTCAATTAGACAAATAAAATTACACGAGATAAATACTTACTTATCCTCATAAAAATCTAAATTCATTCACCGTGAAACGGGTTAAGTATCCATCCGTGCGTGTATTGTCCAGGCTTTAGTACGCCCTGGACATCGCCACTTTCGGAGGTCATAAGTACCCTAATAAAGATAGCAATGACATGATTTTACTGCTTACAACCGGATAGGATAGCCGTGTAATGTATTTTCATTCAAATGGTGCTCCTCCTTGCAACATAAACGTGCCGATCCCTCTTTATTGACCTCCGGGCTCATCTTGTTAGTAGACCACTTAAAACATAATGGATTTTCTTTCACACGGGCTTGCATCACGCCTATTTATTTCGATCCTCAACACGAACATTCACGATCAATTTCTCGCTAAATGGGCATTAAAGCACCGTTCGCGCAAACTTTTGGCTAAGTTACGAGCCATGCGTATTCGTTGAAGCGATTTACAAAATTGCTCTTACATCCAACTTCTTGCGGGATACCTGCTCCAACTTCACTTGTTATGCTCAAGAATAATGCACGATATTTGGAGAAGTCCATAACTTTTAAACGATCGAGAAAAACTTGTTTGTTCAACTGCCTAACGGTTCATTTTTCAGCCTAGAACTTTGGAAATCAAATAATTGCAGCAACAAATTAACAACAAAAAAATTCAGCGTCTTTAGATTTTCTTTCTTTTTTTGACATGAGGTTAGTGAATACCAATTACTTGTAAACAAAAAGGCATGACAGTGTAGTTGTATAATATTACGTATATCTATAGTGGCTTACATTTCGTACCTAACTTTGAATTTGTTTAGCGAGTAGCAAATTTAGTTCCTGTACTCGAATGTAATCACGTTGTAAAACCCACTCGGTATAACTTTATAGAGCAAACATCAAATATTACTGAGCGTGACATAAAGAAAGGTAAATATACGCTCCGGCAATATAAATTCAATACTTTATTGCCATTTTTCGAGTTGTGGCAATTTGTGGCCTAGCTGGTTTACTTTACGGTTCCGCAATAAAAAGTGGTTGTAACATACTTATAGTTTCCGAAACAGAGGCACGTATAACCAGCTAGTGTAGAGCTGCGAGTGCTAGAACAACTACTGCAGATACTGGTTGACTGAGATGGATGCCGAGGGTCATCTAATATTGGATGCGTGCAAGACTGAATTACACCCACAACGTGGAGGGCAAATGATTAGGTGCGTACTCTTATCTTGCGTGTTGTACTGAAAAGAACCATCTTATTTTCTACTTCATTCTTGTAGGTAATATAATAATAAATGGAATTGAACTGCTTGAGCTGCTTTTATGTTAGACACAACAAAATAAAGCCTAGGTAAATCAGATTTTCTTACAGTTTTGTTTGTATGACCTTTTTTTTCCTCAACTGCAATTGTACAATGTCCTGTTGACCTATACGTTCAAAGAGATGTTTTGTGGCAACATTCAATAAATTAGGCTCATGGCCACCAGATGGCACCACGAGACAATTTCTCGAGTTCACTCTTGTTTTTCGATAGGCGATCAACCTTCTCCATGATAATATATTGCTGACCCGATCCCCTTACCGTTTTCAGCTTTTTAATCCTGTGATTTATGTTAGGAACGAAAAACGATTTTTGAATACAATGAAATTCATTTTGGACGATAAATTTTTAGGCTGGTAGGCAATAATAGTCTAGTTTCACAGTATTCAAGTAAAGAGTTTTGTATCGAGTATCGGATTTATGTTTTGAGCTAGTCTTTGTTCGGATTTGGAGATTTAGGACTTTCCTTTCTTTAGTTAGCGGTTAATCCTTTGTCAAAGTTATTTAAGCTACTTTTAGGTCTTTGGCTCGACTTGTGATGGTATTGTAATGTTTATGTGAATTCATGTATACAGTCAATAAATACGGAAGGTCGGAAAATACTTTTGTTATTTGGAAAATGTTATCTATAATATCAAACAATATTTAGGTATATCTATTTTCTGCAATATTTGAATACAAAATTCTTACAAAATGAAATGATAATTAAATCCCGATCCGAAAGTTAGAATGTGCTCTAAAACGTGTTCAAAGCCCTCATTGCTCTAGTGAATGCATAAACCGCGTGTTTAAACTGCCCGCATTTGCGTGTTTTTTTTCTATGAAACTAGCAATGGAAATGGTTAAAAGAACTCGTGAACCGTTTGATTTATTTTTGTTTTATTCTTAGTTAAATGCTTTAGAACCTAAAAAATGCTTCATTTCAAACTATTTACGGAAAATAAGTTACGCATTATTAGATTTGTTTATCTCCGGGTGCATGAAATGTTTCCGAGTAAAAAAATTATAGTATAGTATATAATATATTATAAAAATATTATATATGTTACTGTAAAAGCCCGAACTGTGGTAAATCCTAAGATTTTCCGGTAAAACCTAAGATTTACCAACTCTCAATGGTAAAAGTCCGAAGAAGCCAGAGTTCAAAAACTATGTAACGATATATAAAAAAATCCTCCTTCATAACTATGTTTATAACTATTTCACGGTATAATTACATACTGTGACATAGCTTTAAAGAAGGAGTTTTGGGCAAAGCGACATGGGTAGGTTAGGTTAGAAGGCTAAGGTGGGAGCGAGCGAAGCGAAGCTCCCACCTTAGCCTTCGTGGTTATTTTTTTTTAACCACCCAGAAGGAGGAGCCCCGCGAAGCGGGGCTCCGGCGACATTTCGATATCATCAAGTGAATATAGGTAAAAGTTCGAAATAAAAGAATTGTTCGGACTTTTACCATTACGAGTTGGTAAATCTTAGGTTATACCGGAAAATCTTAGGATTTACCACCGTTCGGGCTTTTACAGTAACATATATATAGTATAATTGCTATTTCAAGTCACAAACTATTTGTGCAATATTATATAAAAATATATTAAGTAAGATAAAAATATAGTGCATAAACATTCGATGAGATGGACAATACATTATATTTATAGAATACGGCAGTACGCAAACAAATGTACACAAACAATATTGCTACCATATCAATGGCAGCAATATTTAATTAGCGTCTCAGATTAAGATTCACTGGAGCCCCAACATCTTTTAAATCTGTAAGTCTTGTTTTATTTTACACTTTCATTTATTTAAATAAACAAAGTATCCAATACCCATCTAATCTACTTGGAAATACTTAGCTACTTAAAACACCCATATAGGCAAAGGAGTAACCAAAAGGAATGGTAAACAAAAGCTTTTTGTTGGGTGCAAATAATCTGCTTAGTGGGTAGTGAACATCGAGGTGTTAGTTCGCATCTGAGAGTTCCCATCTAAGCAAAACCATGTTCTTGTATCACAATACAAACATGCCACTTTGTCTACGGATTAAAACGACCAGTTTAACCGCATTTCTCGTTTGTGTTGTTATGGAATCTTCTAAAATAAATCTTATGTTGTTATTATGAAATCGACGTAAATCATTGATAGACCTTTAGCAGGGTTCCTCGAGAACATCACTGACTTAACCGTAGCTCGATTCTCTACTACTATCGACTACCAACAACCGGCCTGTCATCGAGAAATTTTGTACTAACTTTGGGGATGCAATAGTATTCACTTATTCAAAGACCCTGGACTAGTGGGTCTGCCTTATGAACTTTACAAGACGATGCAGGTAATTTTATAATGAAAAAAAAATGAAAAGCAAAAACATTCTTAATAACTTGACGAATATTAAATGCTCAGTGCTTGACTTTCGCAATAAATCCCATGTCTAATTAACGTAGAAAATACACCATGTCGTTACAAATTAAATTATATTAAAATCCAATAAATTTTCATAGCACGCACAGGGCTCTAATGAAAAGTTACATATAATGGCTAACAACTCCACCGTGTAGTCAATTATGCAAATTGTTTTAAGCCATTTTACGGTTACGGGCAAGCTTGTTTAGGTTTCATGCTAATTTGCCACTATAATCTCTGAGTGCTAAATCCTGTCGTGTGTGGAGGGTAGCCTAGATAGCGTTGTTCCTACATATCTGCAATGCAAATTGTCCCGCATCAGAATTCCACGCATACGCCTCAGGCCCTGTGACTGACTAACAACATTTAGAAATAAAAAACTGTCAAACGTAGACGCAGTGGTACGTGCTCTGTTCTATTTCAGAGCTCTGATTAATACCAAAACAATTGGGTTGCTCTCTTATTTACTCAATAAGGAAATAGTGTTTAAAATAACAATACGTTACTCGCAAACGTTTACATTTCATACACATAGCTCCTCCTCTAGTGACGCAAAAAGTACTCTTCTTTCTTCCTAGTCATAAAAATATTCAGATAAAATTGTAGCGTTGCTTCCATTATAGGACATACCTAATTTTACCCGAAGGATTTCGTTAAACGCGCTAATGAAAAAAGAAACAAATGTCAATACAGCCGAGAGCTAAAACAATTTCGCTGAATATTTTCAGCTTCCGTGTTTTAAGCCGCTTTCACTGAAAATTAATATTTAAGTAAGTTGAAAAAATAATAGGTACATATTCCTTTTTCTATTCGCATCGGTTGAACAATAAACTCCGGCATTATTTCCTGGAAAATCTGTTTGAGAACTTTTATATAATTAAAACTCTGGATTTGCGAACTCCACCGCTGCAAGAGCGAATAATTCATAAGAAGGTTAATTAAATTGGTTCTTCCGCAGCGGTCGGGAGTACGTTATAAAATTGAATTACGACCATTAATCTAATCGCACACGTTGCCTCTCAATCCAATATGGTGGAGAGTATACCGCCATATTTTGTTAATACGCGAGCAATTTTCATTATTTTATCGTTTTGGTTTCGTGGTGGTTGAGTTTGAAATTTTGATTGACGCCTGTAGGTGGGAAGGGAAAGAGGTTTTCTTAATTATGAAAGCCGATGTCAGCCCAGAATCAGCGCTTCGATTCTTTAGAATAAAGACGTAAGAAATTAAGTCAGAAGAACAAAGAACACCTGATAACGTATTTAGTCGTAAAAATATTATTTAAACAAGATTTTAATTGTACGAATAAGCAGACATTGCTATTGCGAAAAAGTATCTCAAAAACCTGGAGATACAAAATATAATAAGTAAAAGACATAAAAGAAATATTATCAGACGCACCTGTAGACATTAATAATCTCCACTACAATTATTTTTCTTTCTCCACACTCCAATAGGTATTGGAATGGTACAAATAATATTGTTTCTTTACACAATGAGAGAATTTTTCTCTATTCGCCGAGCGAGGACAGTTTGCTTTAATGAAAAATTTCTTGTCACGTTAGACTACTCAATGTCTTCTAGCAGGCACTTTAATGGGGATTCTTCTCATTTTAAACTGCATTGTAAAGGGCGAGCTACGAACAATGTGTCTTTTATGGAAGGTTTCGTTTTACGAGCTTTTTAACGTAAAATTAAGCGGTTACATTATAACTGTTGTCGAAGCGGCTGATATGTATCTGATAATATAATCAAATAGGCAAAGGGTATTGTAGTGAGTCCTACCAGTCAAGAACGAGAGCAGAGAGACCCGTTCACCATTTACTGCACCTATTAAGAGTCATCAAAAAATCGCAAAATACCAACTGGTCATAATAACAGATTTAAAGCGCCTTTGCAAATATGATGAGCAACTCTTTTTCACAGGCTACTAAAAGGCATCCGACGTCACTAATCTCCTTAGTTGCACTAAGACTATTATTCCGCTATGGACTTTATAATTGAGTATACTTTGGGCCACCGCGAATATTAAGTTCCGTCGGAGTCAAGTCTCGCTAGGTATTCATTTTAATTAAATTTCTACATTGAGGGCGACCGGATTATCTCGAATCCTGCTTTAGGCCAACACGACGAATAATAAGACAAGTGTTTTTATAGCCGTCTCTTTGATTACACATTTTGCATAATTACGTATTATGTTGAGCGGTTTGTTTTGGTTTTGTTTTTAATAAAACAATTGACGCTTTTATTGCAGGCGTAATTTACACTTGTTAAACATGTGTGCTTCGGTTTTATTTTTAAATGTGATTTTCAATGTGCATAACAGTGAACTGTCTCTATTATTCTAGCAAGTGTAGTTATATCTGTGGCAGGAATTAAATTCGTTTTACTTAAGTAGTTTTAGCAAAGAACAGCCTTATATAAAAGCAACCAGAAAAAAGCCTCAGCATTAAAATAGCCCTAAAATTATGATGGTTCGTAATGGTCTCACATATTGGTAGCCTTGTGATTTGCATTTTTACTTTATTATTATATTATTATGTTTCTATTACATTTTCAGAATTATTATAGTTTTGATCCATGCAAAAAGAAAAGAATATTGAGTATTTCTAAGCCCCTCGTTATTCGAGAAAAATGCATACACATAGCCCAATACGAGAATCACAGCAACCAAGCATTCACAGCATCGCGTTATGCTAAATAGCACATAAATCGTCCATAACACACATACAGCGTCACCGACATCGCCAGATCTATCACATGAATGATTGTGGATAATGTATGTAACTATGTACCATCCCTTATGTCACAGCTGCGATCAATCGCACTGCGTCTGAAGGTAATACCCACTTAATTGAAACCTAGCGATATAACCACGTCATTCATTATGTCCGGCTCTAATCGAAATATAATATTAGCTATAAACTAAGGTACACTACTAGTACCGTATAATAAACCTTTTATAACGGTAAATAATAGTACTTACAATAGGGGTTTCCGAAAGAAATGACAAGTAAACAATAAGCTCTTATAGTTACCCCAATATCTTTGAATTCGCATAAATTCAATGAGGTAAATTGATAAAATCCACCCCAATGGTTCAATCTTGAGAGTCCAATAATAAATTTGAGCCAATTTCCTTGAGTGCTTCGTTATACAAATTGTCAATAGCCACTCGTTAAACCGGGGAAGTACCCACAAACAAAGGAGTTATCATCGGAATTTATGAGCTATAAAATTGGCACGGACCACCTTTATAGGCGAAAATATGAAAATATTGAAGTTAGCACAGAATAAATTATACTAAATTGCCCCAGTTTGGATTGTGGTCAACCCTTTAGGATCGGAGTCGTGGAGATTAGGGGCGTCTCCGCGAGCATTGCGGTCATCTATCAATGGATATAGCCAACCGACAATGAGACGTTTAAAGTAATTGGAACGCTAACAAATATGTATTGGTGTTGATATTATCCCGTATTAGCCTTCGTGTTAATGAGTTTTCTTCTCCACGATGAGTTCGAGAACAACAGGAAATTGCATATCCAGACAAACAAAGTTATGAGCTTGTAAACAGAAAAGTAATTTACCTAGTCTTGTATTATCTAGTTGTAAACATTTGTACAACAACACTAAACTTATTAAAATAGAACATTTTTGGGAAAAGTGCCCAATCTCTGTAAACAAAAATATAAATAAGAGCCGTTGACATAAAACAATACGATACAAATCTTTTCATATCTTAAAGCAACACAAATCAAGACGTTATCTTTTAAAACGCAATAATACTTAAAGTATGTATGTCGTTTAGTCGCAAGAAAGCCTTCGTTTTATCGCAGCATTTCCCTTTGCTTTGAAAACGCGGTGTGATTTACGATAGGCTCTGTAATGATCTTGTTAACAAGTTGCTATAAAGTTATATTATAATAACAGCCTTGTTGGAAATTCGTTTTGAATTTCACGTTTAATTTCAGGCTCTATTCGTGTACTGAATTGTGCTGTTGTATCATTTGAATGTAAGTGTTGATGAGTTTCTTTGTAATTAATATTTTGTCAGCTGGATTCTATTGTCACTGTAAGTTGATATGATTGAGGCAGTACAAAGCCTAAAGCAATCTACGCAATAAAAACATTGAAAATTCCTTGCCTAATCAATTAGGAAAGGAAATTTTAGTTATTGCAGTAATCTTTGGATTTAAGTACATTTCAATATAATTGCATTGGTTAGTGGAAAATAATTTCTCTCCAGTGAATTTTTCTCTAATAGCGTAAAGTTTTCAACTTAGCGAACAAAGAAATAACTCGATGGATTTGTTCCGTGCAGGATTAAGTCTGCAATGTTTTGAAAAATACGACTCACTTTAGTATAAAGAGTAAAATAATTCAAACAGCGCGATATGTTTTGCCACAAATAAGGTTATAGTCTATATAAAAAAAATCGAGATTACTATTCTAACGAAATATTTCACACATAAAATATAAAAAAAGGTAAGTTTATTAAAGTCACTATACATCTCTCATATATTATTATCTTCTTTATAATTAAAAACAAGTCATCGAAATTTATGTACGCGCATAACTTTCGAACAACTAATCTAGATTGGATAAAAAAAATATTTTTCTAATATTGTAACTGTTTGGGACAAGGTTCTGTATGGGATTGATGGGATCAAAATTCCCACCGAAAAAAAATCGACGGGTTAAAATTGTTTTATACCCAGACGAAGTGAGGCCAGTCCGCTAGTTTAAAATAATTTCTATAGTAAGCGATAAAACAGAAACGACGAATACTC
This sequence comes from Anticarsia gemmatalis, assembly GCF_050436995.1. Taxonomy (NCBI): domain Eukaryota; kingdom Metazoa; phylum Arthropoda; class Insecta; order Lepidoptera; family Erebidae; genus Anticarsia; species Anticarsia gemmatalis. The sequence goes on from NC_134752.1 coordinate 7,252,809, forward strand.
TTCTCTATAATAAATGTAGCATTATTAGATATTTTATAGCGGCACCGATAGAGATGTCAGCTGTCAGGTCAAAAGTGGGTATTCGGGGCATCAAATCAAACATTCACCGCGACCCTTTACCGTCGATGTTTAGAAGTGCCTTTGCTTTCAGGGTGATTTATTACTCCAATATTATGGTAAAGTTTTGTTTGTTTGTCCCCACCGACCTCCATAAAACATCAAGGTTTGGAGGCACTCTATGTTTGTTTAATAATAAGAATTCATTTTTAGAGTCGATGTGACTTGAGTACAAGTAACTGTGAACTTATGTAAGATAGAAGCTATGATTAGCTAGGATTTTTCTTTTCAACGACTCTGTACTGAAGTTTAGTAGTTCTGTAAACTTAGATCTACGTGAGCGTGTGTTCTGCAATATATGGCACTCATCGAAACGATGCGATGAATATGAATAAGTTCAACTTTTTCCAATTTTGTACAATATTTGTGATTGATCAAATAAACTATGTGACGACAAAATAAGTTATGATTCACTTTCTTACAAAGAGTTATGCAAATTTTCTAAAGATCTTGTTACGGATTAACAAAAGGTTTGTTTTAGTTATCATCGATCCCTTCCATTCAATACGTTTTTATAAAGCCATTGTTCGGTAAAAATCAGATTAAAATATAATGAAATCCTTCGGCTTCCGATGACGATTTGATTTTCAATCTGCTGAATGCTCCCTTTGGGGAATCGGTGGACCGATTCAAATGAACGCAAGATTATTACTTTCTTCAATGATTTAGATAATTGAGGAGATCGTTTGAATCCACAAAGTGAGGCGGTGAATACAAATTGAGAGACTAGTTAAAAGTTTTCTTTGCCTTTTCCAGTTTATTTCAACAAACTAGTAGTTTAATTGAATATTTAAACGAGATGCTTCGCGGAAAGCGTAAAATGCACTCTTGGTGTGGCGTGAAATAGGAAAACTTGCATATTTATTAATAAACTTGTTCTTTACTAGGCATAAATGCATAGTAATGCGCCTAATAGGAATTTATTTGTGATGCAAATGAACTCTGTATAACATTTTAACCTCAAAATAATGTTGATAAAAATAACAATACGATGTTCTTTGAAGAAAACACTAGAGGAATGGTCTAATATGTATTAATTTGTGTTTAGACAAAATTTGGTATAAATTGTCTAGATTCAGAATTAAACAAGATTCCCATTAATTTAATGTGATTGCAGCATCCTTGGAGGACAATGATTGGCATTTCAATTTGGTGCAAGTTGCAGATATCGGACAAGTTCGTATTAGACATTACGACACGTAAACGACATCTCGCCGACTATCATCTATGACAATAATTCTTTTAAAAAGTAGTAGAATAGGAAACATCTTGTTATACTAACAATGACTATGTCGAATGGGCTAGGAAACGTAGCATTTTTGGTGTAAGAGGGACATACCACAACCGACTCTCTACGTTATGCTTCAAAACGCCTATAGCCCAAAGGTTCAAGTGGGCGCATCTAGCGAATGCATCTAATTTTACTACTTACTTGGTCACGCTAGATGGACGGCGACAACAGGGAGAGATATGGCAAGGTGAGCGGACTGTGTACCTAGATGAATGACCAGACGCAATGAAAATGGGGACTGACAGCGAAGGAAAAAGGCATCGGGTTAATTAAATAAATGTTCCTGTCGAATCCGTATCGTGTAGTATAATGTGAAAATACCTAACTGGCTAGGGGAATGCGTCAATTCACTCCAGCCGAAGACCGAACCCATTCGTTTATGTCCCGTCGACCAAACGATGTTGTTTCTTTTTGTTCTACTAAATTACAATCTAGACCCAGACTGTTTCGGTGAAAATGAAATCTTCGTAAACAAGAGCGAATAGAACAAAGCTGTTGTTACTTTTATCGTGTAATTAAGTGTGCTGCGATGTTTTTCGTCTGAAACACAAGTAAACAAGCTATCAATTCTTATTGTATTACGGGTTACTTTAGTATAGAAAGATATGAGATTATCGGAGACTGGGGTTTAAATACAGGTGATTTTATAATTGGTTTCATGGTTTGAACTGAGGATACTTATTTAAAAATATATCAGAGCGTACTATCGTGGAAAAGGTATTTTGTATGCAGATTTAATGTTAATGTTGGACGTTATGATTGAACAACCGATTTACAGTGTACCACCAAACATTAAACGCCGTCTTTCATTTTATTGTATTGTAATAAAAGTTACTATGACTATCATTTACACGCATCTTTTACTCGACTTTACACAAATGGCGTATAACAAACAAATTGTAAATTAACCGCAAGTCCTTGTACTTAGAACACAAGATGCCGCAATCATAAATTCTCGATAATATTTTGCCTGCCTATACAAACAATTATAAGCACGAGCTTCACCGCAGACTTATTGCAAACATTTATTTCACCCAAAAAGCGGGGCACGTAAATTACTTCAGTATCTTTCGAAGCAAAAACATAATTAATGTTGTGTTGTTTGTAATCAGTGAGTTAAGTAGACAACGCCAGATGCTGTTATTATTACACCCCACTACGCATTTTATCCTACGTATAAATGAAATCATCAGTCTTACACACGTTACATTATCTCGTTGGAGGAATATGCTATTATTTTTGTGTGCCACTTGAAGTAGCGAAATTATTGCTGCAATAACGTTGCTTATTTTATTTAATAGGCTTTATTTGTTTAGTCAGCTTAGAAGAATTTCTACACCTCACTTTATTTTACTGTGGAGCTGGAGTGCAGAATGCGTGAACTAAAAAGCAACTAAATATTTAATTCTTGGAATTTATCTTGCTCGGTGGAGCTGTGATCGATCGACCTAGTAGGTAGCTAGGTAGATATGTAGAATGATAAGATGGTTGAAAATAAATAATTTCAGTAAGTCGTTAAAGGATTGTTTTTAGTAACTCTAAATACTAGACAACATCGGTTATTGTTATTTCGACGTATCTGTCTCTAGCTAAAGATAAGATACTGAAACCAGGCATAAAAAGGTAGATTTTGTTTCCACTGAATTCGACTCAATTTTTTCTACATCTCTAATTTATTAATATTCTGGAATATTATATACTGCAGTAGAAACGTTCAACGATAAATCAGCATCTTCCATACTCCTGCAAACTTACTACTTACATACGTATGGTTTTATGCGGCCTACCGCATTTCGGATAGATGGACGGCTGGTTTCTCCCTAACAAATGTATAAAACCGCAGCAATCGTAAGCACTATCGTACGGATACCGCGTACCGACCAAAATATATTCTGATCACAAACATCTTCTCTACCAGGATCATTTATAACGAGGAAGTAATTTATTTCCTATCGTTAGAGTATTATTTTTCTTCTTTTTTAATGGCTATCAGTACGTCAAAGTCTTGGTTCTACGTACGATTCCTACACATCCTTTAAAAATTAAAGACGCACCAAGGATCTATCGTTTACTTTTATGCGCTCATAGAAAAGTGTTACTCGTATGACTTTATTTACGAATGTGAACTTCTTTTTTCCTTAGCGTTTGTTTCGTTTAGCCACAGGAACCGCTTCCCTAACTTTCCATTTAACTTAAATATCTTTGTGTTTCATAATAGAAGTAAAAACCAACAGTTATAAACTACCACCATAAGCTTACTCTCTCTTCCGGCTATTGGTCTCATATGCTGGTGGGGTAAGCCTTTCTTCTACTCTTCCAGATCACACTATCCTTGACGTCGTCTTCCTTTACTATTATTATTAATACCAATATAAACCTGCGTACACAAAACATTCTATCATAACTATACTACAAAAGAAATACCTGCTATATTCATAGAGTTGTAGATAAATACCTCCCAACAAATAACCGAACATTAGCCCGTCCCTTTCAGCTCCAACAGCACTATTGTACTCTTGCCCTTTTTGCTGAATTGAGTGCTACAACTAGCTGAGATAATAAGCGGTGCCTGGCAGTAATAGCAATGATTAACTTGCACAGTACACTGGAAAACTCAGTCTGTTCTCGCATTTAAGTAGAATACTGTCTGATTTGTTGTTTTATTCCTTCGCTTTTAAGACTATTACTTTATCTGTAGTATAAAGTTGCAAATGAAATATCGGGTTATAAAATTGAATGGCGGGAGTTGCACTTACTAGTTTTATATAGTTTTATACAGTTTATGAAGACGAACATATTATTATGTCCACGGTGGTTCAATATTTAGTGTCATTTTGGACTGGATAGTAGTTTGATATCTGCAGTAATGTCAAATAAGTTAGAATGCTACGAATTTCGTACTTTCGTCAGTAAGTTTATAAAAGGGTTAAATAAAAAAATAGGATTCTCTTGCAACCGGTTTATTTAGTAGGTATATAAAGAAGAAACCTAAGTTGATCTCACCAAACCTTTTCTTTGGACTAAAAATCCTAAGAAGATGTCATTAATCAGCCACAGATTATGTTTCCTGACATGACGTCGGTTTAAATTTATTTATTCCCTGTACTTAATTGCGGTCTTCAGTTTCGGGTTCTTTCGTGCAAAAACCTTTCTGTTTTGATAATTAATGGATTCAGCGCTCGTTAGGAGAGCTAAGTACCGTTTTTGAACAGCTGTTTCAGTTTTTAGCAACAAATGCGTCGTTTTCGTTGCGCTGATTCAGACCGGTGTACGATAGTGGAGTTGTATTGCTTTAAAGTTCTTTGTGACCGACAAAAATGTGAAAGGAAATGAACTTCTTGGTATAAAAAAGATGCTTTTCAGGTACTTTCGTAAAACTGGATAGCGGATTTGTATCTGCAGACAAAAAAATTGTTGATAGGATTATTCTTATCTTATTTACTCGATAAAATAGTCCCTCATTATAATATGAGTACTTATGTGATAAATCATCATTATCAAAATTAGAAAAGAAAATTATTTTAGTTAACCACAAACTTTTGAAAAACAAAATCTGTATAGTAACGCATGCATATAAAAGTGATTATTCAAGTTAAAATATTCTTAACAATCTTCTAGTTATCTCTGCCTTTGTACTTCGCGTTAGAATATGGAAATCGGACTAGTTCACTTGTTTCAATAAGGCTGTCACAGCCAATATGTTGCCGACTGACACCACTGACATGGCGAACAGACAAGACATTATTGCACAGGAAATATTGAAGATTTTATTGTAAATCTAGACAAGCACGGTTATACGGATATAGTTTTACTGGCGCACAATTATATTAATAGATGTTTTTTTTTATATAAGTGTGTGTTCTCAATTATGTTATGAGATTGAGACTATAGTTTCTTATCGGATTAGAAATTGTAGAGAACTTCCAGTAGAAATAGATTAAGCATAGAAAAACAAGAGGAAACGGAGGTCACTATTTAAAAGAAAGATACATAGATACCTATTACATTCCTTTTCATCAGGGAAAAAATAGGTGTTAGCACTTTCAAACAAAATATACCTCTAAATACGACCACGTAACTATTTGCATTTTTGGAAGAAGAGATAATTGATTTTCATTGACATAAAATACTCGTATAAAAATACTCTTCTTCTTAAAACTTTTTTTATCTCTTTGTTAAAATTGCAAAATATAAAGGGGCAATTATATACTTCTTGAATAAAAAACTTTAATCCACAATATGCATCGTATTTTCTTTATAATACAGTTAGCGGAAGAGACACTAATGACTAATCTCTATGCAGAGAGGCTTTCGCTGTAATACCCGGGTAATACTAAGCTAAGATACTAGGGGTATTAATTAAGACTTATTAAGAAACTAAGAGGGATTTAATTTATTTTCTTGCTTTTGTTTTGTCAGTCAGTAAGAACAAAAGACGGGACTAATTAGATTATATTAAATACTAGAAAATTTCAAATATAAGCTGAAATAAACTGAAATACTGATTGTTTACCTTACATTCAATTAGGTTTCGTAAACGGTTTCTTCAATTCCCTGGCTAATTTGCGAGTGGGAGACTATCAAAATCGATAGAACCACCATTAATGAATGTAACACATATTATGATTAGCATATATCGGCAGCTTTAGAAAATGAATATAAATAATCATAATGCAGCCGCAGTGGTCAATATCGGCAAAGCATGTATCATCGCGTGTAAAACAGTACAAATTTCCAAAAAGGCACATCTCATATACAAAGACAAATATGTAACACCCTTTTTATATTAAAAGTTTTTTAATATTTCATGATTTTTACACAGCAACAATACAAACAATAATAATTAAAACTAAACATTAAATTAATACATTAAATAATAATTTTATATGTACAAACGAAAAAAAAATAATAATAAAGGAATTAAACATAAATAAAATTAAAATGGGACATCATAAAATATCTCCGCATCGCATCCTTTTTAAATTGAATATTCGATATTATAATTGATTTGCCATTCTCTTTCGTCGAGAGAAATAGACCAAAATTGCTTACGCGAATGACACTGCAGGCTCAACTCGTGTATAAATAAAACTTTTGTGCAGTTTTATATTCTATCTGCGGGTTTGATATCCGCTAAACTATGCGTGTATCACTGTTGTTGACTGTGGAAATATCAAATATGTATTCTTTGGTGAGCTATATAGTCGCGAGATATAGGTATCAGTATCTTTTCTTTATTTAAGGAACTAATTGCCTCGATTGGTTTGATAGCCGGGTAGTGTATACGATCTCGGGGTATCGGGGGCTTATTACGGGGTCTCGGCTCGGATTCACCATGCAAGACGTCTCTATAACACCTTCACACACCTCCGCCTAGTGCCAGCACTGCCAGCAGGACTGCACAAAAGGTATAATGACTAAAAGAACAAAAAGACCAAAAAGAAAATATTGATCACACTACTGATAGTTTGTTACAACGGCCATTGTAGTACACCTTCAATTTATGCTCACAAGATCCACATACTTACCGAAGACACTTTGTCATACTTTAAGATTTGGTACCTAACTTTAGCTCACTGAAAACTTGTCTGACAGGAAAATCCAATAAACCTTAGTGACTTACTGAGAATTGAACGCAGTACCTCACAATTGGAATGCATGTAATCTTCAATATTGAGTCAGAGCACTACGTTTGTTATTTAATTAAAATTGTGGACATCAAACAACTTTCCGACGATTCTAAGAGTTCCTTTATGTGTAAGATTGCTCTATCTTTATTTCAATCCTCGGATTGGATCTCAGATATTGCAGTAGTTTAGAGGGATAAGCACCTCTATAACTCACTTGGGTAGAATCCTTTTACTAAAAAAACCGGGAGACAAAACCTTCCAAAGTGATCTTTTTCTACAGATGTGGCTACAACTTTACTAATTCATGACATAATAAATTGCTAATGTTTCGCAAACTTGTCGGGTGTGTTTCCACCCTAACTAAATATGGCCGGCCTCGAAGCTTTTTTGTATCGTTATTTAATGTTATCGAGTAGAAAATAATTTCTGACCTTGTTAGCCGTGTCAATATTTGGTTGGGGCAAAAGAAACAGTAATTATTTTTGTTGTAAAGAACGTTACAATGATAATGTTTAATATTTTTGTTTTAGAATACAAAATAAACTTTTATGTTATTAGAGGAAGTTTTCATAAATATCATAAACATATGTTATCTCCATGCGGTATTTATCCTCAAGAGTTATATTTATACACTACAATTTCTGGCAATGTTTTGATTGATTACAACAACAAATTTTCGTTTAACGTATTTTTATTTAAGAAACTTAATTATACATAGTACAAAAAAGACGCATATCATTTTTTTACGTATATCGGTATCAGAAAAATAATTTGTTTGCAATGCTTTTAATCTCTAAATCCTTCACTATATTAAACGGATCAGTATATTATTACATCATGATCATTTTAAAACTGGAAATACTACAGTACTTTACGGAAGCACAAAACATCAAATTGTGTATGTTAAAAAAGTTGTTGCAAGCACAAATTGATCTCGACGTGCACCTTTTATAATAACGAAGAAAAGTGTTCTGTTCGTAACATGAGTTTAAATATAACTTTAAACTACATTGTACTGCTAAATGTGACGTTAACATAATTTGTAGAAAGTTTTCTAATAAGATTCTTCGTGTCTTACAGCTCACTGTTCACGCTGGTATTTCTTTCTTTATGGTTCTACAAAGAAAATTCTGATGCAAAAATTGTTTTTTTTTGGTTTCTTTGTTGGTAACGAGTAGTGTAGAGTCAACTACAAGAGTCGCTGAAAAAGTATTTTTAGTACAAAATTTTTTTGTTGATTGTCATTTTAATATGTTCTGCAGTTTTTTCTATGTTTTGAATCAGTTTTGATATGAACCAATTGCACTGCTTAAAGTATGGAATACCCACGCTCATTTTTAATTAAAATAAGTTTGATGTTCTTGCAATCAATGTTTTTTTTTTAACCTATACTGTCCAATTTTTGGGCAAAGGTCTCCCCCAAACTTCTCCAACGGTCTCTATCGTTAGCTATTTCCTGCCACTCTTCCAGATAAGTGTCTAAATCGTCACGCCAACGTTTCCTCGGCCTGCCTCGACGTCGTCGCCAATCAATTGAAAACGTGATATATAATCCACATAAAACTTAAGAAAAGCTATAACCTCCCAAAGTAAACAACGATTAAACTTGTGGACAGGGGTAAACTTACGCTGTCATTAGGTAGTGTTCCTTTGGGAAGTGCGGCGCTTTGGCTGCGGGTATCGTTTACAATGCTTCATTATTATGTCATGCGAAACATGTCGGTACACCTGGACCCGAGAGAATTCCCCGGTCGCCTTATTTAGCCCGATACCCCGCGGGCGATCACGCAACCACAACCATGTCTCTCGTGAACAGAATTTTGCACCTTATAAATCATCACTTTCTGACGTAGTACACGATACTACAGTTATTTATTGTGGGTATCTACTATTGGGGAGTGATACTCAGTCTGATTTACGGAGCCAACTTTAATGCACTTTTTCGTAATAATTAACTGTCTTTTTTCTATAAGGAATTGATAAAATAGAGCTACTTTACTATTACAGTACGAATAGAAAGAATTATGCATTAGAATTTGATAGCTTCAAAAAAGTGATTTCTTACACGTTTTTGAATGGGAAACACAAATCTCCTGAAAGAGTTAAAAAATGCGCAATTTTCTGTCATACTTTTTACACTGAAACACATATCTATACTAATATAATAAAGCTGAAGAGTTTGTTTGTTTGTTTGATTGTTTGATTGTTTGTTTGTTTGAACGCGCTAATCTCAGAAACTACTGGTTCGATTTGAAAAATTCTTTCAGTGTTAGATAGACCATTTATCGAGGAAGGCTTTAGGCTATATAACATCACGCTACGGCCATTAGGAGCGGAGTAGCAACGAAAAATTTTACAAAACGGGGATTTTTTTTTCCATTCTTTCTTTTGTGACGCAAGCGAAGTTGCGCGGGTCAGCTAGTTATATATAAAATCATACTTATTTTCGAATAAAACGTTCAGTTTATTTTACGTATTAAAGCGTTTTTCAAGAAAAAGTACGCTTTTAAAAGCCTACGCAATATATGTATCCAACTGTCTAAGTCCTAACATAGCCTTCACAGTTTCCAGACGCCTAGAGATAAAATAACAACTGTATACACACTACACCAGAGAATTTGGTTTGTAAAATCAGCCCCAGTATTCACTACAGTGCAATCCTGTATATCATTCTTGCATCTATGCATGAAATTCCCGGAACTATAGTCCGGTTTGTATGTAGTCTTGTCTTGAGCACTCGCAAGCGTATGTCAAGTGTAAACTACTAGCAGATGGAGTGTAAAGCATCCAGTACAATGACTATTGATAGCTGACGTATGTGCTTCGGTGGGTTTGTGGGCTTATGTACCTTTGAGAGTTGCAGTACATAGAATTGCTTTCACGTTAATTATGTAATTGAGACCGAGTATTTTTCTTTTGTTACTAGCCATTACATATTTCACATGTAGTATATTTACGACCACATCTTAATAGAGAATTTATATCGAATAATAAAATGTACATAAAAGTATGAATTTATAAATTTCAAAACTATAAGAATTTATTTCGTGAAATTCAAATAAAACATTCGTGTCAGCGTTTTATTACAAAGAAAATAATAAAAGTATTTGCTAGACTAGATAGCAACATCAAACTTTATTGTCTTTCGGGAAATCCCGAGTTATGACTGTATAATTTTCGCTTGGAACACTCAATTACGCTTGCAATCGACGTGGGGGTTGAAGTCTGAAATGCTATCAATACAAAGTCGTACAACTAGTCCAATCAAGTTACGTCACTATAATAAGTTCTGTGTTCATTCGATTTAAGATTTAGTTCGTACATTTCTGTTAGTTTGACAACTTTGATCCAAATAACTATAGATTTTTTTCAGATCGGATCATTTCATGGTTTGCCTGTTAGTCATTACATAGGATAAAGTATTGTAAGTTACTACAGATTCTTCAAACTCTAAATTATCAACATAATTAACACAATAATATGGGAGCTTTGATCTACTCCTGGGAAAATCCCCGGTGAAAGGTTTGCTAAATACACTACTGATTTAACAATTCCATTGGGAAACCGCAGACCTGATTTTGTAAAACATTACACCACACTCAGTCAGCAGTCAGATTTAGATAATCCTAAACTTTTTTGACACAGGCTGTGGGCAAATGGGCCATTATCCGCTGCGAAAAACGTCAAAAGCAAGACAAACAAGGACTGGTAACGATGTCGCAAAATTTTATACACCCTGTATACACCCGAGTTGCGTGTATAATATCACCGTTTCTTTTGTATTTTATCTGTCGATTTACACCAATTTGTGTTATCTGCACACCGTTTTATGTTTTTATTATTATCTTTATGTTCTGTGGTTGTACGATGTGCTTAATACAGATTCTAATTTACATTAAGCTTATACTTACAGCGGCGATAGTAAAATTAGACCCTCATATATCCAGAGTAACGTTTTATTGTGTCCGCTACGAACTCTTTAAAACTTGTAACTATTTAATTCACATCATCAATGTTATAAGATAGTTACAAATTTTTGTTTCGTCTGATGACAAAATTTTCTTTGAACTGCCTACACGACTATTTTATATTACAGTCAAAACTCAGTTGCTTGTCCCATTTTCAAATCACCCACGCAACACAGCTGCGTAAAGCGTCTCATATCAAAACTTTCAGTTATATGGTTAGAGAAGCCGCAGAAATGAGGAGTGCGTTGGAGTGACTCCGAAATTACTTGAGACTTTCTTAACGCATTAAGAAGACGAGCCTTCACGAAAACTATCTCGGCTGGCACCATCTGTCTCACTATCGTCCCCGCAAACGATCCAAGTTTGTTTCGACTTTCGCCAACGTTCACTCGTTATTTTCCAGTAATAGTTGTTGAACTCCTTCATATTTTACAGCCCTTTAGAAAGTTGCGAAGGTATGTTTGTGTAACACTATTGACTTTAATGGGAAAAGCTGTATTATTTCGGATCAAAGTATCCGTAGGCGTATTACGTATCTCTGTGGACAACTAGTGTACGTCAAATAGATGTTGACTTTTCAGTTCATTGCTGCTTTGATGTGACGTGCTAACACTATAGTCTAAGGATAAAACAATGCAAAGCATAGTGGCTTTCAAATAGTTGGCAACTGAGATACGTGATAACTCCCCTGATTTATTTTTGACTGCTAGCTCACATGAAAAGACTTTTAATTCTAAGAATCTACACTTAATCGTAGTAGTATCTCTTTAATTACGTAAAGAACCATTTACCAGTTCACTAAGCTATCGCATAGATTTCAGCTAATTTATTATTCCAACTTAGGCTAAGAGCGTAACATAAAATGTTCCCGTTAAATTAATGAAAATTGCAAAAATAAATGTTCACGAAAATTTTTAAGACGGAAATTGTTAGGGGCTACCTTTCAAGGGCGAGGCATTTTTTCACGTCAATGATCCGGCTAATTGATAGGCCTTCCTGTTTCACAGTTATGTACCTACCAATAGCTATAATCTTTGAATTATGTTACGCTCCCGTCTTTTGGAACAATACAACGAATTGAAACGAGATTTTCCACTGAAATAATTATGATTGAGTTAATGGGCTGATGATTTTTTTTCGTAACCTTTTTGTACTCTTTGGGACTCTTCTTTGCTTTTATTAAGGGCAAGGTTGAAATGAGTAGTAAAAGGAAACACGTGCATCGATCTTTTATTCCAGACAATTACAAAAACAGTTAAATGGTGTTATTTAATTACTTAATAATAGATATGGGTTACTAAGTACGAAGTGAACATCCTTGAAGTTGCAACACAGAATTCATATTAATATATTTTTGGGCTATGATATATTTAGATAATTCGCGATCATAATTGGTATAAGCAAACAGAATATATAATAAAACCAAAGCACTTGACTCACGTCCCGGATTTTGTTACTATTCAATAAAATGATTAGATTGTAGGACCCTCGAATAAATCCTTGTACTGTTCCGATTACAGAGAGCACTCGAGTTCAGAGCTCGCAATAATTATCGGAGTAGATAATCGATAAATGGTGCTTGACTTTGAAATAAAATATAAAGGGTTGTTTACGCTACGATCGTCAGGAATCGACCCGAATCCGAGATTGTAGGGTACGATTGACTTATTTAACACAATAGTGGTTTATTCTGATCAAGCTTAGCCTACCCACTGGACCATTTTCTCTATTCAAGCTTATAAATTTTGAAATGTACATAAAATATTATTTGTTATTCCAAAATGTAATTCTATTCAATCTAATTTGAGTTTAATAAAGTTCAAACGTTTATAATACACTAACCCACTCACTTAGAGACAGAATTTGTTATTTTTATAGTTGCTAAGCTAATGGAGTAAAAACTTCAAAATATCGAGTGCAGTATTAAGAGCTTTACAATATTGACCTAGAATCCATTTTGAGACTCATTTTACTGTGATGTTTGAGCCTCTTAAGCTCAGCCTAGGCTCAACCTTTGACGACCTCGGTCTCTTGTAACATAACTGTAATACGCATCGATGAGTTGAATTATAATTGATGTCTTAAAACTAAAACCCAGGCACGAAAAGCAGTCAGTGTTGGTTCGGGACTCTTAAAGACGTAAGAACAAGAGGTAAAGAGTACAATTAGGCCTGAACAATCTATTTATGGTTCACATAAAATTAAATATTAGTTCTGAATGGAAATGGAAGCCACAGCATTTAGCTCCTGAGTGGTGATAAATTATTTGGTGCAATACGGATGTTGCAAATGACGCTTTAAAATAAGGCATAATAAATGAATCAATTTACAAGAAACTTTCTTCTGAGGTTGACAAAGGGGTTTGAATGTTCGCTGCCCTGAATAGGTTATTTGGCGCTAATCACCTAACTTTTAATTAATGACATCGTTTAGTGAATAAAAGTGAAACGAACTACAGTCATCATTCTGAAGGAAACGCCCTCAATTTGTATTGTGCGCGCCCTCGCGTTCTGTCCGCTATAAGCTTTATAAGACACTCATAATTTATAAGATTTCAAAGAATGCTTATTTAAATATAGAATTCAAAAGGTTTTAATGTTTTGCTGAGCTTTGTCTGCCTATTGTAATAAACTCATAATAAATATTGGGTGTATATGAATTTGTAGTTCGAATATATGCCAAGTACTTTTTATAGATTTATAATTCCTGATTTTATAAATGGGAAATTCGCTACGGATGAATGTTTGCATTCTATTTTCTCAGACCAAAACAATACAAAATGAAACAGACATAGTCATAGTAAACATAGTCTATTATTTACCGTGGAAAATCTTTATACGTGGACCTCATAGCAACCTAACAATTCTACACCTGTTGGAATCTAACAAGTCTAACAGCCTTTATTTATTCACTCCCACACTTTCCTGTGAAACGAATAGTCTTGATATTCCGCAATCACCTAAATAACAGCCGCGTATAGAGTATCTTCGTAGAAATTCCATTTCTACGAATTTCGGTATGTGTTACAACACTAGTCTCAAATAAAGTGACTGGAAGTCCAATTTGATAGTCCAAAAAAGTTATTGCTGCTTTAATATACCGTATTTATTACCAAACCAGTCTGCTTCATTTTATTCCGGTACTTCTTATAAAAAATCATAATAAGGAGATTTTGGAAATATTTTGTATTTGCAGTTTGCGATACCTACAGCTGTCAGAATAAGCAACTTAATAATACAATTTTTGTCAGCTGAGTACCTACACAAAATCCTCCTGCAGGTAACTGCTAGGGTGCCCACAATCAAGGCCTATTGTCAGAAATTAACTATCGACCTTTATAACGACCTCCACTTTTCACTTAAACCGTATCCATGAATTCAAATTATAGCAAAATGACTCCATTACAAACTAACGAGTGTAATCACGAGATAACGTATTAAACTTATATCATATGTGGTTTTAACTTGCTCGTTAAGCAGTAGTTCGGAGTACTGAGGGAAGTAATGAATGATACGACAACGTTTAGCTACGGTACCTACGTGTAATTTGGTTACCATCGTCATAGCGACGTGTATGTGAGGTATAAGGTGAGCTAAATATCTTGCAGAGAGAAATGTAACTTTATTTTGTGCTTTTGATTCATCCAAAATATTATAGATCAATACTACGGAGGAGCTCGTGGCTTAGTTTACAACAGCCGCACGGATCGATCTCTGAGGTTAAGCTACGCTTGCCGAGGTTGTTCTGTGGATGGGTGACCATCTTATACATATCGAGTTCCTCCGTGTTTCGGAAGGCACGTTAAATTGTGGGTCCCGGCTGTCATTTTCGAAGATCTTTGACAGTCGTTAACAGTAGTCAGAAGCTTGAAAGTCTGACAACCAGTCTTACCGAAGGGTATCGTGTTAATACCCAAGTAATTGGGTTGTGGAGGTCAGATAGGCAGTCGCTCCATGTAAAACACTGGTATCCAGCTGCATCCGGTGAGACTGGAAGCCGACTCCAACATAGTTTGGAACAAAGGCTAAGCGAATATATATATACTACGATTGACAGTGTACAGTTTCAGAATTAAACGTAGGAATAAATGTCAATGAAAGCAAAGACAGTTTATTTCCAAACTCAAATCAAAACGACAAAAATAAAATGTTCCGGGAATTAAACTAAGCTTCGCAAATATTGGACGTTTCACGCATTCATTCCCGGTATTGCTATCAATGAACTCGAACAAAACGTTTACAAGAAAAAACTAAAACCAATAAACATCAACAAAAATGGAAAACAATAAGTGGCTCCACGATTGCCCAGGATAATTGAATTTCGTTCGAAATGGTCTGATGTTTCTCGTTAGCCCCTGTCGCGTCGAATCATTTCAACGGAACCACAAACCGAATGTCAATCTATATTCAAACTTCGTTTTCACACCAAAAATACAAAGCGGATTTCTGTTGTACCCATTCGAACGGACCCTTTTTAAAAAACGACACGAGTATGCAATTACCAATAGGTGTGGCTTCAGCGATGTTACCGATATACTCGCGCCACTACACCAGGCGCTCTAACCTTACTATTTTTGAACGAACCGGTCGGCGTGTGAACCAAATTTTAATTTTGTGAAACTAAACCTAACTGGATACTGACATACAAAAGCTTTTAACAACTAAAAATGTAGTTTGGTCTATTTGTTTGATTGCCGTTTAGTCAAATCAGAAATGAAACGAGTTTGGTACAGAATAGAATTTGTCCGCATTGTTTGAGATATTTTAGATATTGTACGTTTGAGATAAATAACATCTTGAAGTATGAAAATGGTCTGTACATTTGCAGATTGGCAGCAAATACCAAAGAAGTTATCGAGATAGCAACGCAATTCTCACTTGGATGAAACAATTTGAACAACAAATACCGTCGCAATTGATTACAATCGCACCAATTTCAGCAGCAGACGATAACATGTTGTTGCTTGTAAACAAAGCGATAAACAAGCAAAATAACGCTTCGGAAACTACTCCGGTCTTATCCTCAAAGGGATGAACATCTGGTTTGGAGCAAATTTAATATTACACGTTACTTAAGCCTGGGGCATGAGACTCCCGGGAGGCAAACGAAAAATATCGCGTCCCGATCGCAGGTCTAACGCGCATAATTTGTTTCACGAAGTATAAGGTAGTTTTGCCAAATTCTTTACTGCTAAAAAAGTTGATATTTAGCATCTAATCTGTGGCTGATCCAACGTTTGCTTAGTTTGAAAGGTTTCTTTTTTCAATATGCAAAAAGCATTGCTAGCGTTTTACAACTTCATAGTAGTCACAGACTACACTTTTTCTCTCTAAAACTTAAAAAAGTACAAGTTGCTAAGTATATTAAAGATTTAACGGGGGAACACTCCACTCTTCTACTTTCTGACTATTTTCATTAAACTTTTCCAACCAGATTAATGCATAGACGTGTATTTTATTTTTTGGCATAATTTTAACGACTACGGAGAGATTTTCGTACAAAAAGTATTAAAGAGTTTACCACTTTACTTTGGTAGTAGGTATTAACAAGCTTTAGCTTGCGACCATGCCACCTACGCCATAACGTCAATAATTCCAAGATGAAATGCGTGTTGGCATTAACTGAATATAATTTTTCAACTCACACACGGTCATTTAGTTTCGGACTAAGAAGAGCTTGTACGATGGTAGCTTCCTTAAGATTATTAAGTCGAAATTCAAGTTGTTACCAATGCACCTAATTCGAGTTGCTAAGCTAGATAACAACTTGAATTCCAAAATCTAAAGTAGTTCGTTGCGGGGCGGGAATAGAATCACAATTCACAAAGGCCCTAAAGATTTTTTTTATAGGTATACGTATTACTACCTAAGGATTTTAAAGTATCAAACCTCCTTTAAGCATAGATACATTTCCGAGAGGATTTTAGGAGATGTAATTAATAGTAGAAATCATTCAGCTATGGCTTATCCCCAAATAGTAATTTCTAGACAACGTAGTCGACATAGCAGACATCCAATTAGAATTTGGCAATGATTAGGTTGTTAGCAGCTAGTTAGTTAGGAAAGCGGAAATCAGATCGCAGTCGCTACGAGCAAATATGGATTAGAAATCAGTCGGTCTAGCCAAACTACCTTAATGGTTGTAGATTAAGTATACATTACTTAATAACTTTTATATGACTAATAGCTGACCCGGCAAACGTTGTTCTGCCATAAAAATAAAAAAAAGGCAGTCAAGCCGTTTCGGAGGAGTACGGTAACGAAAACTGTGACGCGAAAATTTTATGCAATATTAGATTAAGTCCACATTTACAACGAGGCACGTAGTCTTTCAATAGGGTAGCTGACTATCAGTATTAGCTATTCTTTATAGAAAGTCCAAAACATATTTTGGTATAGCATACGACACAATGACGTCACTATGTTGTATTTTTGTTGAGATGATGAGAGCTCATATAATGTTTTTTTAGGCTTAATTTAATTTAAATTTAACCAATCTAAACGAATAAAACACATAGCATGAGCAATATGAGAAAACGAAAAATAAGTAATAAAAAAATAAACATCTCGAAACTTAATAATAAACGTTATTTGTGTTTGTCTATTTGTCAAATATCTATCAAATAATTTTATAAAATTCTTATTTCTATCTCCATAATTATTTTTGTGAGTAAATGAAAAAAATGTATGAATATGCAAACACAATTCATATTAATTTCACAAAAAAAAAAAATACTAACAAAGTTAGTTACAACGTATAAGATGCAATTAGTACAACTATTGTTAAGAAAATATTCAAGAACTTTGAAGAAGTCTTCGTCACATAGCTTAAAATATTATGAGTGACAAAATTTTTCTTCAATTGAAGACTTTTAATGTATTTGGATATTTTTTTGTACAAGTTGCTACAGTTTCAAAGTTAATTGCTTTGAGTAATTTTTTTCAGTGTACCTACTGTGTATTCGACATGTCATTTTATACATTTACATTATTTATAAAAATACTCCTAAACTTTTCCTATTTGAAGTTAGGATAATAACATTAGCTTCAAATCTAACAACTGTAAGCATTGGAAAATATATGGCACAATTCTATTCTCCGTCGGAGTCTCAACAATTCAATACTTCGACAAACTACTTTTAAACCCTACAGTCTATCAATCTAGCAGTCACTTTGTACCACTGCCTGTTTGAATTGATCTCAGTCTACGTCATCATTTCGATCGAGACTCGTGAACGCCTCGTTAATTGTACGTACCTAGGCGATCGTAATTATGTTATCTCACTATTCTGACTGTCGCGTTTTAAAGCTCTGCCGAAAATCTTTGTGAGATTTAAATTGGGTCAGGCCGCTCTCTCACTCTATTGAATGGTCGTTTCACTTTGAAAAATCAATGTATCTGATTTTGTAGAGAAATAAATAAAACTATTTAGACGGTTCCAGAATATTATTGATTTCAAAATACCTATGTAACATAAATATTTAAGACCATAGCCGCTTATAACATTCGTTGGACCCGCAAATATATGATGCCAACAGAATCTACAATGTTCATAAACATTTGAACTTTGCAATTTGTAAAATTCAAGAGCGCTAAGTGCAGAGAAAGTTCTAGAGTTGTTTTGTGGTTTGTTCAAAATTACCTAAAGCGGTAGAGCATAGTATTTCATCAACATTTCAGCGGAACATATTGCGGAGTTTTATTTTTAAAATTGCAACAAAACATCGCGTAAGAAATGGTGTTCTGATGGATTACAAACATCTGTAGCGGCAAACGAGGTTTGCAGAGATAAGGTGGAACCATCACTCACTTTTTTTTGCCTTTGTTCGCATCCTCATTCTATTATATTTCGCAGATAAGCGGATGGATGCGGATATTTTACGTTGATTTGTTTTTTTTACGTTCTGTTTTTTTAATAATTTGATTGATTCTGTTTTCGTGTAACGGAAAAAGGTTTCGTTGTAATCATTCTGGATAACTGTTTTCGCTTTAATAATAAAGTGGTTTTATATTTGTGAATAAAATTGTAGTTAAATCCTTTGTACACAAATTCTTGAAATAAATATCACCAAAAGTAAAATCTGTTTTTAGTGATGTTATTTAAATTTATAATACGTAATTCTCGCTAACATTCCGGAACATTTCCCGCTAGTAGAACTTTAAATATTCTATATGAATCAAATGAACCTTCAAACATGTAATAAAATATCAATTATAAGTTTAAAACTATCACTTAGGGATTACATACAGTGTTCATTACATAGTACAAGTAAGGGCTAAGTAGTTTGGCCACGTTTGGCTTCGCGAACACGTAACGAGCATTAGTCACTCAACAATTAGCCAGGTTGTGAAGCCACTAAACGTAATTGATATCCAACTCACTCTACTCAGTTGACTGACGTTGTTTGTTGTATTAATGAAGACTGCGGTACTTTGATAATACCTATAGCTTTAGATTACGACTACGAATACATGATTTATTAGTTTCAAAAATATTGGGGCGCTTAAAACCCGGTATTGCTTACCTGTCGGTAAATGGTCTGTGGATTAAGCAACCATTGACTCGGTCATTCCATTGATGGGAAGCTTGAACTGAGCGTGTTCACACTTCGGAGGCTACGTAACAAATAGCCCCTGTTGTTGTCAGTTAAAATTGCAGTTAAGTTATGTCAAGTAAGGCTTTTCAGGCGGCTTAAGTAACTTTGACACGAGGTTGACCACTAACCATATCATAAGATAAAAAGGTGTAGTGAATTCCCATTTGTATTTTTCTCTCGTTGCGGTAGATCCATCCATCTATCATTATTAGAATAATATAAACTGTGTGCAATTGTGTATTTGGTTTCCTAGCCCCTGGCCGTTTCGACAGTCTATTAATTATTTATAAAATAATTAGCACTTTAACCGTAGCCCGGAAACAAAAGATCAAACACGTCAGACATAATAGAATCATAAGCTATTCTTAGTAATTATATGAACAGTTATCCTGTTCATATTCAAGTCTTCTTTACACGTGTATAATGAAATATTCAGCCGGATCATTGTTCCTTAAAGGGTAATTTTATTTAGCCAACTTGGGAACTGTAAGGGACCTTTTAGACGTCGCAGAAGATGTAATGTTATTACATTACCGAATAGACACCCACTTTTATCCGCACAAATGAAATTGTACGACTGGATATCTATAAAGGCCTTGTTCCCGGAATAGTGATATTTCGGTCTTTGTGACATTCTCTATTGATACGATATTCATCATGACGATTATGATCGTTATGGATGTAATCATTGTTATTTTGCGGAAGAATAACGTCAATTTTATCAGATTGGGATTAATGAAAATTTTTGGATGATTTGCTTTTCAATGTTTTAGCTAATTAAAAATTGTGATCCACAGCAGTATTTTAATCAAAGAAGTCAAGTTATTTTTTTAAAGAAGTCATTTTTAACATGGGCTGCAGCTTGAAAGCTATAAGTTCTTGTAAGCAATCCCCATTAACGTAGTATTTTTTTATTTAAATTTAATTGGCGTGTCATTATCATAAATCATTTCAAACTTGCAGTCAGAAGTATAACAATATCGTAACTTGTTGTAAATGTACGGCACTGTGGAGACTACCCAAAGGCTTCATATGTCAAGTACACAAGTTTATTCGTGTAGTCGTGTACTATCACTTAATTAATTGGTAAACTTGTATAAGTTACTCGGTCTGTTTGAATTGGGAATTATGCGGTCGGTCGTCAGCCACTATTTAGTTTGTATAACATAATCGTCAAGCCTCTAAGCTGCTAAGGGATTCTCTACAATCGTGTTGACTGTCTTAGCAACCGTTTGTTTGGAACAGGGAATTTGCTAAGCTGAGGTAATACTGGATTACGAAATTGTAGTGGGTAATCATGTGCGATGAAATTATTATCACTTGGTTGAACTGCTTAAGACGTGTTTTAGGGACTTGCGTCACTAATTTCGTGTCGACAGTGGTGTGTTTAATTGGTTAAAGAAGCATGTAAATTAATTTCTTATTGTGATATAGTGATATAGTCATTCAATAATTAATAGGCTTTTATATGAGTATTACATATTACATTTATTGTTCTGTCCCACTGATGGGCAAGGGTCTCCTCCTAAACGGGGGATGAATAAGGTTCACAACACTGGCCAAGTGCGGTATCTTTTTTGCATGCCCATAAGAAATTATTACACTAAAATATAAAAACAATTAAAAACGTCACAGCCAAAATTTATTTCATTATGAATAATGTAATGCGATGTTATAACTTACAGTTAAGAATTCGCAAGGTCTCCGTCGTCATTCACGGCTATCGTGGCCCTTCTTATCTTATTTAGGACCATAATATAATTGACAGCTGCTACGTTGTCCTTACAAAGCATGGCGTGAAAACGTCTTTGTTCCAGAAAATACACAACACTGTTCATTGTAAGTTAATTAGTGTCGAAACAGACTTTTATCCTCCGGGTGACGTAAGATTAGCATAAGTAAATTCGATACTTTCGGGTCGAAATCCTTTTGGGACTCGTTCTAATTCAGATCGCGTCAGAATATTTACAGAATCGTGTTACATTTTTATCCTTTTAGAATTGCAGACGCCCATTTGAATAATTGGCAAATAGAACCCCGTTTTATTCCATTCGATCCCATGGAAAGTGTAAAACACTTATTCGAATTGATTCGAGAACCGAGTTTCAATAAGTTGGAAGAGAGTTTTCGAACAGTCGTTTCTTAACGGCCGATTTAGCGATGCCTTTATTGCAAGCCTAATGAATTGTACTTGTTTTAAAGTTTCTTGTATCACGGCCTGATATCGGATTCAGATTGGAACGAGGGCGGCCCTAATGACGCCGTGGCAAGGAACCGCTCCGACTTTTTCATTTCGACTTCGGTTTTAATTAAAAACCAGCACGTTCATTGGAACTGAGCAGACAAACGGTAAAGTTAGACTGTACTATTACTGCTTTTATGGCTTAGCAACGAAGTACTTGTGGTCACGGTTTGTGGGGAACTTACTTTTGAATGGTTCGGCCATAATACCCGAGCATTACTACTTTTTATTGGAGCGATAGTTTTTAATACTCTTGTAAGTTGAAATGCTATTATACTTCGAGTTTCATCTGGCGTTTTATAAATTACGGAACTTGGCCTTCCGTGTTTGGTTTCGTAAAACGTTATTTTTATGTTTGTATGATAAGGTTTCTGATAAAGTTGAAGGTTACGATGTCGACGGGAAGAATTGTTTCTTTGTAAACAAAAAGGTTTCCTCGTTGAATGTAGGTTAAGATAATCTTACAAAATGTTTACAAGTTTTATTCAGAAAGAATATGCAAGTTTTCAAATTATTGTTGTTTCTGTAATAAAAATAAGATGTAAAATTAATTCCAATGTAACTGGGAGTAGTTAAGTATGTAACAAAATACTGAAGGTATTTTCTCACCTCATGTCTAATACTAATTGGTTTCGAAATCACGTTGAACAAGATTGGGTCGAGCACAAGTTTTTTAACGAAACGACTGCTATCAAACCCCGCAAACTATCGGCTCGTAAACTCGACTTCTAATCGAAACCCAATGGCTCGACACGCCTAGTAGTTTATTACCCTTCAATTTCAGGGTCAGTGACATTATAAGGAAATTCACGTATTAATCATAAATAATGTGAACATGAGGACGATGCGCAACGCTACCTGTCACAGTCGGCGTAAACTACAGCCCCGGCGGGGATATATCGAGAGCCGGGCATTCGCCATGAATGACAATCGAATAAATATCCCTAAGTTATGGCCACTACTTGGTTATTTATTATTTTTAGTCATGCTGGAGGAAGTATTCCTCCATTTATTATGTTTTATTTATTTTGGAAGGTTTCCTGATCCTCTGTTAAGAGTTAAGCGGTTTCGGATAAAAGTTTGTAATAAAATTATCGTAAAAAATATTTTTTTCCTGTTTTTTAACGGTAATTCAGAAAAGTCAAACAAAGTTTGGCAAGATGTGTGTACAAAAAATCACAACTTTCTGACATGTGAGTTAAGTTTATTGCCATTTTCCCATGGAGGGTAAGGTAAAATGAACCAGCCAACTTTCGGCTTTAAATGTATTAAATTACTTGCCTCGGACTGGATGTGATGGAGACAGAAATCTGGTGTATCAGTATTCAGTATATAAACCATCATAGTGATTTTCTCAGTTTACCTTGAGTGTAGGTAAAATTCGTGAGACATCAAACAAGACATTCTTTACTAACATACATTTTTCATAAGTTCCAAGAAAATCAAGGAGGATAAGGTCATGATACTGTCGCTATAAAAACATATTGACATCTCACTCACACATACGACCGCGTCCTTTTCACCAACCTCGCTGTTATGATCCAACACGGATGCATATTATAGTCTGGTTTTAAAAATGAAGCGACAAAGACTTCCCTAAGTTATGAACTTTCCATTCTTTCCTTAAGTAAATAAAGCTTCCAAGAGCAGTTCATCAAAATTTTTAAATGCCACATAATAAACCCAGAATTTATGAGTGAGTTGATGAGGGTGGTTACAAATGGACACTTTTATTACCCCGTCAGACCCTTTTAAAGGTGAACATGGTGGAAATAAAGAATTATTACCATCAGGTTACGGGTTGTACGCGTAATTGTGTTTTATGCAAAATGTAAATAACTTAAAATTAGTAAACGGTTTAATTACCCTGGAATGATGAACACAGATTATATCAGCAATGTTTTTCGAAATAGGCCGGTGAGTAGTACTCGTAACCGGTGGTAATAATTCTTTATTTCCACCATGTTCACTTTTAAAAGGGTCTGATGTATCACAAGTTTGTGGGAATCATAGCTAGTGGTGATCTTTGTGAATGAGACGTAATTGTGAGTATGTATGAAATAAGTGTCTCTACATTTGTGTCTTTACATGTTAAAAAATTTAAATCAGTGAAGGTCAAACGCTGATTTTCTTGCTGGTTTTAATGGTAGTGTGCGACTGCCGATCATAAGTCTCGTGTTCGTTTTCCCAAAAGATCTAAGTGTCAAAAAAGGATGTAGGTGTATGACTAGTATTATGATAAAACATCACTTCAAAACTTACGGTCTAGTTGAGTACCCAACATAGGTACATAGAACATACATACATAATATCCCAACTAGCACACAAGCTGCTTATACAGTCGTTATACAGCCTGATAGTTGCATAAGAGTCATTCAAATGCTGTACAATTCTCTATAAGTTGTATACTAGCTATTTAAAAAACCCTTTAACAGCTAGGCGGGACAGTAGCCGTTTAGTAGGAAACTAATGACTTATAGTGATATATGAGCATGTAATTGCATCGCTAGACAGCCTAGGGAAGTATAACTGAGTTAATGGAATCTTCTATAACACCGTTAACTGTATAAGGGGACTTTAGGAGATAAAGGAGTTTAAACGGAGTTATGCGTTGCGCTTATAGCGCTCAAGAGCGTAAATAAGCTTTTTGTAATGCCTTAGGTTCTATAACAGATTTTTTTAGGGCTAGTGTATTACTCATCTATAAAAGAGTTGCGTAGGTCTTTAATAGCGCCTTGAGCGTTATATCAGATATTTATATGGCTTCTGTACGGCAAATAGATGTATAAGGTATCATTCGAAACATTTTTACAGCCATGGGGATTACAGAATTATGTTAAGCACCTAAAGCGCTATAACCGAGTAATATACCTTTATACTAAAGCTTAAAATTATTATCATAATATATTTACATAGGTGCAGTGGTGGTTCAGTCTGTCAACTGTTTTTAAAGAATAAATAAAATAAATAAAATAAATAAAATAAATAAACAAAGTAAAATAAATAAAATAAATAAAATAAATAAAATAAATAAAATAAATAAAATAAATAAAATAAATAAAATAAATAAAATA